>NC_092741.1:119199665-119499665 GCF_047496795.1 Chiloscyllium punctatum | reverse complement strand
AAATTGAAAGAGTTGGGACTATTTTGTTTGGAGAAGATTGAAAAAAGATTTAATAGAAATATCAAAATCTTGAGCTGTTGAGACCGCAGATAAGGGAAACTGTTCCCACTGGGTGGAAGGATCGAGAACAAGAACTTGCAGTTTAAAGGTAATTTGCAAAATAAGCAATGGCAACATGAGGAATACCATTTCCATGTAGCTAGTGGTTAGGTTCTGGAATGCACTGCTTCAGAGTCATTCAAGAGGGAATTAGATTATCAGAAAAGGCAGAATATGCAGGGCCTTGGGGAGTGACACGAGGTGAACTGTTCTTTCAGTGAGCCAACACAGAGATGATAGACTAAATGGCCTCCTTTTGCACTGTAACCATTCTGTGAAGAGTGTAAAGTACATAACACGTATTTAAGTGGTACGTTCATTACATACACAGGTTGTCAACAGAACAACAGCAGAACTATTACCACTGTTTTTGTCCACAAATACAGGAACATTGGTAAGATCTGAAACATTTTTATTCTTTCATGGGATGTAGGCATTTCTGACTGGGCTAAGATTGACTGCCCATCTGTAATTGTTCTTGAGAAGGTGATGATCGTTGCCCTCTTGAGCTGCTGCAGTTCCTTGGTGTGGAGGACGTTGTTGAATATGATGTTGATTCTAGCGTATATCTTTAGTATATGGTGTGCAGACCTCTCATAGTCTTACCCTTTAATGGTGATCATTAAGGCAGGTTGAGGCAGTGGGGAATGTCGGGTTGCCTTGACTGGTTGTGACTGAGTCCAAACATGACCCAGTTGGATAAACCCAGGGATTTTTGTTCTTCCTTTCTGCCTGGATGCATTCTGCACTGAAAATGTGTTCCCTCCATTCACTGGGTCTATATCCCTTCCCAATGCCAGGGTCTCTCTTCTCCACCCTCCACCTAGCTTCACAGGGTCTGTACAGGGTTTGTCTCCCCTCCCCTCTGCCAGCCTTGGTCTATTCCCCTCTTCCCTTCCATACCATGGGACATAGTCCAAAGAATTATCCCTAATGTTTTGGTCAGTATTTATCCCTCAATCAACATAATAAACTCGATTATCTGGTTACTATCACATTTCAGTTTATGGGCACTTTTCTGCACACAAATTGGCTGATGCATTAATTACAATGTCTACTCCAAAGGTACTTCATTGATTATAAACCAAATGAGATCATGAAATGCACTGTAGATTTTTTTTTGTGTCTCTGGCAGTGTCCTTGCAAAGTTTATAATTGGGACTTATGGCTGCGACATTCCTGATGAGGACAGAGAGGATCCCTACTCCTGTCAATTGCTCAACTTTACAAACCCAGGTCAGACTTGCTGGAAATTATTAAAATGCTATACTCTTGTATTTGAGAAGGGAGGACATAATGTACACAAACATACTGGAAATCTGAACATATGCACAGGGAATCTTGTGGCTGGAACAAGTGGGAATTCAGTAGCCTCCTACCATTACCTTATATGGTCAAAGGTCCAGGTGCCATATTTAAAGGGCACTAAGACAATCATTCACTCCTCACTAGACTGGAATGGCACTTAGGCTTCAGGAGGGGACAGCTGCAGTAAAACTTTCAAGCTCCTATTTCCTATCACCTCCCCCTCTATCTCCAGACACCCTGCTGTTTCCCCTCCCAGGTCGATCTGCACCCACCGTTCCCACGATAAGAGTTTAAGCAAGTACAGGAGTCAGGACAAGTAGGGATCTACCCTCTAGATTGTATCCCCCATGTCATGGAGGCCCACAAACTGAGGAACATGGCAGCATAGAAAATAGAAGCAGGAGTAGATCATTCAGCCCTTCAAGCCTGTTCCACTATTCAGTATGATAATATCTGATCATCCAACGCAATACCCTGTCCCGGCTTTCTCCCCATACCATTTGATCCATTTAGCAGAAAGAACTATATCTAACTCCTTCTTGACAATATTCAATGTTTTGGCCTCAACCGTTTTCTGTAGCAGAGAATTCCACAGGCTCGCCGATCTATGGGTGAAGAAATTCCTCCTCACCCGAGTCCTGAATGGCCTACCCCATATTCTTAGATCTGGTTCAGGAATTAATTTATTTCTCACAACGAGTTGTTATAATCTGCAGATCCCTGAAGGGGTGGTAGAAGCAGTTTCAATAGTAGAAAAGGTCAATTTGTAGTGTTAAAGGGAAAATATAAGATGAGTGGGAGTAATTTAGTAGCCATGTCAGGGAGCTGGTGCAGTGCCCTTCGAAGGGCTTATGCCTGAAACGTCGATTCTCCTTCTCCTTTGATGCTGCCTGACCTGCTGTGCTTTTCCAGCAACACATTTTTAAGCTGGTGCAATGTCCCAAGTGGCTTACTCTGCTGACTCTGTGACAAGCAGCATGTTTTAGCTTCATTATAAACTAACCTTAGCTAATAATTTAATGTAGATCATTAAGTTTTCCATGTGGTCAGTATTCCAATGCAGAGAAACAATTATGAGTTAAGGGTGTGAATTTGATTCTGTCCTGTGCATGAGTCTTAATGTATCACTGTGTTTTGTCAGCCATGAATTAGTAAACAACATTTGTACTGCTGAGTCAGAACATTGTGGTTCAAGTCTTAGTTGTGATGAGCACACAATCTCAGCAGATACTCATTATGGAGGGAGCGCTGCACTGTTGGAGATGCTGTTCCCCAGATGAGATGTTAAATTGAGGCCTTATCCATCCTTTCAATCAGATGTGAAAATTTCTCCTTTGAAGATAAGTATTCTTCCCAATGTTTTCCCTCAGCTGGTATTTATCTCCCATCCAGTATCACTAAGATTGATGATCATTAGTTAACACTATATAGCTTGCTAAGTGAGAGTGATGTGATTCCTATATTGCAACAGTGACATCACTGCAAATATAGTTATTGGCTGTAAAGTATAATACTGTAGAATGTCTAGAGGCTGTGAGAGATGCTATAGAAATGTAAATCGTCCTTTTCTTTCTTTTTGCAGTTGTAGGCCAGGAAATTGAAGCTGTCAGTCTGTTCGGAACTCCTGCTTCAACATTGCTGGGAAGCAAGATTTCAAAGATTGACTTCCGCGTTCTCCATCCCATTATTATTACAAGAGTTGGGGTATTCCATGATCAGAGAGGAGCAGGTTTTCATCAGAATCTCACTGTCCGACTCTACCAAACCACGCTGGAGGTAAGTCTCCCCACTTAGTCATGACTCCTATCAATCCCTGAGTTGAGCTTCCAACCTCCTAACCTTGTCCACCACCTAGGCTGCCTTTGTCCACATTCATCATTTCACGTTTCTCAGTTCTTGCCTCAGCACGTCTGTTCAAAGTCTTATCAATTCATTAGTTACTTCTGTACTCTTGGCAACCCGACCATCCTGCACCCATCATAAACTTCAACGTGTACATAACTCACACCAAATTTAATTTCTTCATCATCATTGTGTTTGCTGAGTTAAGTTGACTCCACAACTAGCAATGCCTCAAATATGAAATTCTCAATTTTCAAATAACTCTAAAAGCCTTACATTATTGTTCACCTTGTAATCTGCACAGGCCCAATAAGTTTCCTTGTTTCTGTAACTTCCTCTAGCCCCTACAACCCTCCCTCTCTCTGTTGCCTCCTCCAGACACTACAACCCTCCCTCTCTCTCTGTAACCTCCTCCAGCCCCTACAATACTCCCCCTCTCTCTGTAACAGCTTCCACCATTGTGGTGCTCATTTTAGACTTAGGCTAAAATCAGAATGGGTCTCAAATATTAGATTAATTTTTTTAAGTCATTTTTATCTCATGGGTATTGCAGTCATTGATAAATTATCAGAGCCCCTAGAGAGAGTTGTGATGGTTAAGGTAACCAAATGATTAGCTGGCACATTACATGGGAAACAGATTGAACCAGCCAGCACTGTAACAATTTGTTGGAACTCTAGCCTGTTGTTTACAAACTCTCAGAGTGGAAGTTGTTGCTGTATTATTGTGTGAATATTTTACCAGGAGGTGATTGCCAGTGCCCGCTTCAGTCCGCTCAGCTCGGGAGTGCAAGTGAACCAACTGTGGTATAAACCAGTGGAAAGATTCCTTTTACCTAAGGTACAAGCAAAGGTTTAAGAATAGTTTTGTTCCTTTTCATTTGCTGATCTTGCTGAGTGACTTTTTAGAAAATCCAATCTGTATTGTGTGCTGCATCCTTTGTGATATTTCTTCTCCCCAGTCTACTCAGGTCTTGCGATGAAGTATTCTGCTTAGATGTCTGCAAAGCTACTGTTAACCGGCCCATTAAGAACTGGATGATAGCAATCTTGGGAGAAAGTGAGGACTGCAGATGCTGGAGATCAGAGTCAAAAGTGTGGTGCTGGAAAAGCAGTCAGTCAGGCAGCATCCGAGCAGCAGGAGAGTCAACATTTTCGAGCATAAGCTCTTCATCAGGAATGTGAGCTTATGCTAGAAATGCCGATTCTCCGGCTCCTTGGATGCTGTCTGACCGGCTGTGCTTTTCCAGCACCGCACTTTTTGACTCTGATAGCAATTTTGGGTGACCTCCCCCCCAATGTTTTCCTCCTCTTTCCCAAAGGAAAGTACCAGGTTCCTAGTGTGGTTTGCTTCACTCTGGTCCTCACACTTCACATCCAGAGGATTTGCATTCTGAGCCCATTTTATTAGCTGGTTTTTTAGATTAGATTAGATTACTTACAGTGTGGAAACAGGCCCTTCGGCCCAACAAGCCCACACCGCCCCGTCGAAGCGCAACCCACCCATACCCCTACATCTGCCCCTTACCTAACACTAAGGACAATTTAGCATAGCCAATTCACCTGCCCTGCACATCTTTGGAATGTGGGAGGAAACCGGAGCACCAGGAGGAAACCCACGCAGACACGGGCAGACTGTGCAAACTCCACACAGTCAGTCGCCTGAGGCGGGAAATGAACCCGGGTCTCTGGCGCTGTGAGGCAGCAGTGCTAACCACTGGTATTTGTCTTCTTTTGGGGATATCAATGTGGCTGCATCAGCCATTCTAAGATATTGCTCACTATCTAGTGAGTTAAAAATATAATGTATATCAGCCTAATAGATTAAGGTTTATTTTGTTTTGTTACAAAGTCCAACTTAATCTATCCATTTTCTTCAATTATCCTCCGATTGCTTACCTTCCCTTTGCTCTTCAAGATTTTTAAACCTGTCATCATTTCCCTCAGTCTAGCTCCATGTCCATCTCTCCAGAAGATAACGTTTTGATCACTTCAGTCTGAAAACCACCTTGCTCACAATGCCAAAACTAACCTGGCCAGAATCTCAAATGATGTTCCTTGTGGCAGCGGCCACTGTGTGTTAAACTTCAATCCCTCCATTATTGTTTCTTCAGTGTACATTGTGATATTTATTATACCTTCACCCTATTAAATTCTATCTCAAATATGACGTCTCCATAATTCACTTTGCAAAGATAGTTCCAGAACTATTTATTGGCTTCAAACTCATCATTGCATTCAATTCAATTTAAACCATGTGCCTAGAGTATGAACTTCGATGACAGTGTCCAGTGACACTATCACCAACCTTCACTTTTTCCCTCACACCGCAGTCCGTCCCTTGTACCTTCTGTATGTGACTCTCTTCCTGATTCTCCAGATTGTCCATCAGCTATAAGACACAAGTCAGGAGTGTGATGGAATATCCTTCACTTGGCTGGATAAGTGCATCTTGAGAAACTCTACACCATCCAGGGTATATGATTGATATTCCACCCATCACATTTAAATATTCACTCCTTTCACCAGTGATGTGCATAGGCAGCAGTACATACCTTGTATAAGATACAAAACTCCCTTAACAGCACCTTTCAAACCCATGACTTTTACCACCTAGAAGGACAAGGATGGAAGATACATAGGAACACCACAACCTGCAAGTTTCCCTCCAAGCCAGTCACCATCCAGACTTGAAACTATATTGCTGTTTCTGGACTGTCGTCCGATTATCATCCTGGAACTCCCTTTTTAGTGACATTGTGGACATAGCAAATAGACTACAGTGTTTAAGAAGGTAGTTACCCGTCCTTTACGAGGGCAGTTGGGAATGGGCAATTAACAATGATCCTCACATCTCATGAGTAAATTAACAAAAATGTGTAAAATCTCAAATCATGAAATTTAAAACACTTGTTTTGACAGGGCTTTGAAGGCACCATTGCTTGGGAGAGCCAAGACTCTCAGTACCTCATTACCACAAACCTCACTGATGTCGTCCTTGACAGTGGAGGAGGTGTTCTTAGATTTTCTGCAGTAAGTCAATCTTTGTGTTACAGTAACTTAACTAGTCAGGACTACTACAGAAAAGTGATTAGGAGCAGAAGACTCTCTCCTGGGAAGACATTGGGGAATGACTACTATTGGAGGTACAGTGCTGAGGATGTGTTGTGCAGTTGTGGGTATAGTGCTGAGGGAGCACTGCAAGAGGCAATATTGTGGGAATGTTGCACAGCTTTTTCAATTAAATGTGCAAGAATGTGACTGATTAGTATTAAAGGCATGTTAACTGTGGTAAAAATATTATGCTGGGTATTGATTTTAAGCATGTGTGTTTATGTACATTATTTGTTTACATTTTTCCCTTCTAATTTTCCTCCTAATTTTTCACCGGTTGTTGTTGTATAGGCTCAGCTTCAGGCAGAGAAGCAGGTGATTCAGGATGGTTTTGGACAGAATGTGGCCGCTGTGGCTGGGGGCTTTACCTACACCATTCATGGTAAGTCAGTGAAAGACCAAGCTGCAACCCTGTAAACTGTTTAATCCCTTAAGTTTAAAAAAGATGTTGCTGAAACAGTCATGTAGGGAAATAACTAGAAAAGATATTGGCCTTAAAGATTCAATAGTCTGAGCACCTAAGAGGTAACATAAAAGCTCTTTAGTGTGACAAAAGAAGTTACGAAAATTATCATGATGCTGTCAAAATCTGACAGATGCATTGATATCCCAAATAGAAGGAAAAGTTACTATCTTACCTGGATTGGGTCTATATGTGTGTCCAATCCTTCATTGATTTGATTGATTCTTAATACTGTTTCAAGTGAGCTCAGAATTGCCTCAAACTGATGGCAACTAGGAATGGGCAAGGTACCCATATACACTTGTGGAGAACAATGTTTTAAAAATACTTTCTGCATAATTTACTGCCATACTATATTATTGTCATTAAGTAACTTTAGCACGAATAGCATAGGGTCAACATGGTTTTATAAAAATGACCACTTGTTCGGCAAAATTGTTAGAGCTTTTGAGAATGAAACTAGTAAGGTAGATAAAGGTGAACCAGTAGATGTAATATACTTGAATTTCCAAATGCCATTTGATAAGATGTCACAGATAAAGTTAATACACAAGGTAAGGTCTTATGGAGATGAGTGGCTACATTAGCACAGATATAGGATTGGTTAATAGTAAGGAAACAAAGAGTAGGGATTCGCAGGTAATTTTCAGACTGTGCCTAGTGGAATGCCAAGCCTTAGTTGTTTACCATCTTTACTGCTGTCTCTTCATCTGTCATTGATATTGTATCTAAGTTTGCTAGCGATACAAAGGTGACAAGGACACAAAGAGGCTGGAAACAGTCATAGACAGCTTAAGTAAGTGGACAGTAAGGTGGCAAATAGAGTATAACTTGGAGGAAGGGTGAAGTTATTCAGAAGGCAAAGCAGAATATCCTTTTGAAAGATACGAAATGTGGAAATATTAATGTTCAGAGACTTTGGTGCACTCATGCAAGGACCATAAATTTTGCCTGCAAGTACAGCAAGCAATTAGTAAAGCAAATGGCATATTGGCTTTATTGCAAGTGGATTGAAGTAAAAGAATAAAGAAGTCTTGCTACAATTGTACAGGACTTGAGGAGACAACACCTGGAATATTTTCTGCAATTCTGGTTTCTATATTCCATTGAAGACAGAAGAGTAAAAGTTCGTTATATTGGTCCATGAAATGAGAGGATTGTTCTACAATAAGCCGAGTAAATTGGCATCTATTCTTTAGAGCTTGGAAGAATCAGACATGATTCTGTTGAAACATTGAAGATTCCATTGAAACATTGACAAATGGGTTGTTTTACCTGATTGGGGAATCTAGAAGCTGGGGGGCACAGTTTTAGGATAAGACATTGATCATTTCAGACAGAGATGAAAAGAAAAATCATCACTTGAGGTTTTTTTTTGGAATTCTCTACCAATTATTAAATATATTTAAGGCTGGGATATGCAGATTTGTGGCCTGTTGGAATCCAAGGATTTGGGGAAACAGGTGAAAAAAATGGAGTTGAAGCCCAAGATGTCATTGATAATTGGATTGAATAGTCTCAATGGATCATATAGTATGCTTCTGTTTCTGTTTCTGTGTTGACTCTTTGCAGTTTTCTGACACAATAAGCACCCTATTACCCCCATGATAACTTGCCTGAAATTTAATAATGAGGATTCCTACAAGACCAGATTCAACTTGTCATTTTACTTATCTTTTTTAGATGGTGCTACACTCTTGGAAAGCCTCACCACTAGGCCCAAGCGGTTTGAAATCCACAAAAATAAGCTCAGGGAAGAAGATGCTGCCTTACAAAAAGAAAGCCAAACCTATCAAGATATTGTTTTTGTAGATGTAATAGACACATACAGAAATGTGCCACACAAGTTGCTTCAGTTTTATCAGTGGTAAGGGATATTCTTCACTTTGTTCACACTTTGTGTCACTTCTGGTTCAGAGGATTGCACTCTCACCTCTGCATCTAAAAAAATGGCATCAAATCCCATTCTGAAAGTTGAGCACAAAATTCAGCTTGACACTCCCAATGCCAGTACTGAGGGAGTGTAAGCTATTGGAAGTGCCAACATTTTGATGTGAGTTCAAACTGAGGTTTGGTGTCCTCTCTCAGGCAGACAAATAACATCACACGGCACTTTATAGAATAAAAGCAGAGAATTTCTCCCCAGAAATGGGATCAATATTTACCCCTCAAACAACACCTACAAATAATATCAGATCAAATATTGAATGGCTGTTTGTGAATGCCCTGTATGCCAACTGTCTCCAGTGCTTCATGTGTTCTAGCAGAACCTACACCAAAGGAAGCACTTCATTTTTTAAGGATTTTGGGACATCTTAACGTCGTGACAGGCAGCATAGACATTCAAGTCTTTTCCTTTTAATTATATTACTGTGATGGTGCTTTTCTTTGGGTAACTTAAGCACTTGAAACTTAGGAGTTTTCCTTGAATATACACACCGACACACACGCGCGCACACACACACACACACACACACACACACACACACTCTCTCTCTCTCTCTCTCTTACTGAAAGCTTGTTTGATAATATCACGAATTCTGATTCTGCTTTTACCTCACAAACAGGTCTGTGGAGACAACGAGTTTCAAGCTGCTACTAAAAACAGATGATGATTGTTATGTCGATGTGGAGGCAGTACTAGAGAGAGCCGGAGAGAGACTGGGAGCTACGAATGTGTGGTGGGGAAAGTCAGTATCTGTGTATTCGTGACAGCTTTATAAGTCATTCAGTCATTCCAAGGTAGAGATTTGCAGGGCTAGTGGCACTAGTGTTGGAACCATTCACATCATTCTTTTGAACAGCAATAATGATGATAGCTGAGTGGCCTTTTGCACTGCATACATTTGTTCTATAATTTGACTCTGTACAGCTGTTATTGAAGATCTGGCTGTCTGCATGTTAAAGTCACTGCATTTTCTATTTGTTTGCCTGAATTACTGGATAACTTGCCTGATGAGCCACTTTTTTTCTTACCAGATATTCCTGGGCATTAATTTGCATAAGTCTGAATATTTATTTATCTCAGACGTTTTCTTAAATGTGATCTCTCCTTTGTTCCCTTCTCCCCAGCTAGTCAATAAATTATTTTGTAGCTGCGGATTAACCTCACATCTTTCATGTGCTGTTACTGCTTTCTTTTATTTGTCTTGCTATCCCTTCCTAGCTAAATGGTTTCATGTTCAAAGAAAGCTTGACAGATCTCAATATCAAATGCCCAGGGACCTCCACCACTCGATTTCAGTGGAATGTGTTTCCTGAGAATTTGATAAGTACCAAGTGGAAAACCAGTTGAAACTGATGTGATACGTTACTCACCTTAACATAAAAGACGTGGAGCTTTGGAGTAATATGACCAAGGGAGTTAATTTATGAATTAGAACATGAAATGCTGGAAGCACTCAGCAAGTGAGGCAACATCTGGAGAGAAAGAAAAACAGATTTAATGCTTCAGGTCAATTACTTTTTCAGAACTGGAAGTTATTAAAAATGTAATAACTTTTAACCAAATACAGAGCAAAAAAGGGGGATGGTGGGGAAGAACAAAAGGGAAGGAGTGTGGTATGGTGTAAGGCAGGACGAATTAAAAGGCCAAAATGCTGGATGCAAGAGAAAAGTAGTTGATAATTACAGAGGTATCTGAGGGAAATGTTACAGAATATTACAGAATGTCCAAGTGGAAGTGGACAAATAAGTTTTAATATAATTAAGTTCATACAGCAAGGCTGAAAGGCTTATATAAAAATACCTAACCTGTTGTTTCTCAAGCTTGTGTTAAACTTAGAAATTGTTAATCAGCAAAATCTTCCCAATTGCGAGGGTAGCTCATTGGACTGAAGCATTAACTGTTTTTCTCTCTATGGTAGCATTTTCTGTTTGCACTGCAGATTTATAGCATCTACAGTAATTTACAGGTGTTTTTTTAAAAAATTTGTTCAGAAAGACCTGGCATTCATTTATTTCCACAAATGATTTCCTCAGTTTCAGGCAGAATTGGGCAGTGGATGGAAGCGGGAAGTGGATGGAGCTGGAATACCCAAGTCTGGTCTATCCGGATTTTGCCTGTGGTTCTGGTTATGTCGTCTCTCACAACTTAATTCAATGGCTGGCAGAGAACGCCAAGACACTAAAAGTCTATCAGGTGTTGGGCACTTTGTGGGTTTTAACTGGCATGTGTATAACGTGGTTGAAAAGTATTCACTGGTTACTTGAATCCATTTTACCAATAGAGCCATTTTTTGTCTTAGCAATTCCTAGGGTCTGTATTGTTCCTCTTTTAGTTACATAATATAAGTTGTTAATCAAAGCAATGAATCTCTATCAGGTGCTTTACAACTGACTCAGGCAGGAGAGCATTAGTTAAAAGCTATGGGAACCAGAGATTCAGTCATATGGTCTTTTCAAACATGTCACATAAGAAATATGAGCTAAAGTGGACTATATTTCCCCTTGGATCCCAATATGCAATAAAATAATGGCTGATCTCCTCCATTTTTCCAAAGGGTGTGAGACTAATTGTGTGTTGCTAACTACAGCTATAGACAGGGTAGATGGTAGAGTCTCCAATGCTTTTAGCAACAAATGACTGAACAGGAATATCTCCTGCTCTTGCCACTTGTCAGTGGTGTATTGGAAGGCTTTGAAGAAGGATACTTAACCTATTTGGCCACAACATAAACACATGTTCCTTGGCTATCATGCCATGGGTGGGGTCTCAAACCTGGAGATTATGGCCTCAGAAGTAGGGATGCTACTTGCTGTATTATAAAACCTCCTTCCAGACCACATCAGTAAGAAAATGAAAGGTACTAAAATGGTAAAGAACTTTGAATTGAGAGATTGAAGTCTGAAATGTTTTAGTAGTACAAGAAAAAACCTTGCTGTCACTGCATTTCTTGCATGGTATATGGGAACGAGCAACATCCTTTGTATCTTACCTTTTCAGACCAATAATCTAAGGAACATATTCTCTATGGACAGTTTTTCTTCTAATTAAGATCTAACTCAGGCTGTTGCATTTGTGGCATCTCAGGATATGGGCAAGGCCAACATATTATTGCCTATCTCTAGTTGCCCTTGAGAAGTAAGTAGTGATCCTTTTTGATCTGGGGAGGAATTACTCTCATGGTACTTTTAGGTGAGAGTGCTTTTGACTCGATGTTTATGGAGGAAAAGGGATATATTTTCAAGTCAGAATGGGTGAGAGTTAGAGGCAATGGTGTCATATGCAGCATCTGCCCTTGTCCCAGGAATGTCTCAAAGATTGTTTTGAAGGATCATCTTCACTGTTCATGTTTGTTGATACAGTCACAAACTTTTTCTGAGTGAAATTGCGAAATGAGAAAACTTGTGTAATTCATATTGTAATCAATTACATGCAGAAAATATTGGATGTGTGAAGGACTCTCTGATCTGTATTGTAACTGTAGGGTGAAGATGTCAGCATGGGTATTTGGATGGCTGCAGTTGGACCTCAGCGACATCAGGTGAATATTCAACATTTCTACTGTTGTTTAGTGTGAGTCTATAGAGTTTTACTATGTGTAAAGTCAAGAGTCCCTTTCCAAAATAAAAGCAAAATTAGGCATTTGAGGCAGATTTTCACAGTACCTGTACATGTTACTTTGCAATATTGCAATGTAAAACACAGCATCATACCAGAGTCCAATTGGTCTATATTAGTGTTAGTGCTTCTTCCACCCAGTCTTTATCTCAACCAACTTTCTTAATGTGCTCAAGTAACCCATTAAATTCATCAATTCTATTTGCCATAGTATTGCAATAGTAATAAGTTCCTTATTTCAGACGGATTAGGATATGGAAGTGTCACTGAATTCCTGACTGGATTTATTAGTGACACTCTTATTTATGGCCCATCCTTTTAGATCTCCACGCAAGTGTATCTTTCACATTCATAAAAGCCTTTAACATCTGCTGTAACTTTTCTATTCTTGACTTTGAATCTATTGTAGCTTGTACTAAAACGTCCACTTATTCTTCCATCCTCCTGCTGACAAGGATCCTCGCTGGCTGTGTGAAAAGAAATGTCTGCACGGTGCTCTATCATCCCCACAGTACTCTCCAAAGGAGTTGCTTGAGTTGTGGAAGAACAAGGAAGAGTGTGGAAACCCTTGTCACTGTCAAAAGTGAGATTGTCAGTGAATTCTCAGCAAGTCAGAGCAAATGTCAAAGATCTTTTTGGCTCGGGTAATCTTGACTGTGAGTCAGAACACCATGCTTTGTTTCATCTGTGGTTCGTCTTTTGTCAAAAGATGAGGTATCAATCTTGACAAACCCAATAACCGTTGGATTGAAATGACTGTGTTCATAAAGGAACAACCTATCTTATCTTCTAATTCCACTGGCCCTGTGGACTTTTAACTGCTACTGAGCTTGCACCATTTTAATTTTGGTTCTGAGCTGGTACTGTTCCACCAGTGTCATTGGCTAGACATGGCCTTTGTGGGTGTTGCAATTTAAGAACTTAACAGAAGAAAAAAGTTGAAAAACCTTCATATTTTTGCAAGTGAGGAAAAAAGTGTTCCAAATCATTTTCTATTCTCCATATTCCACCACATTAATTAGATTCAAGAAAAGAAGTAAACAATATGAGCAGGAAATAAATAATGATTCAGGAAGGAAGGAGTGGAAAATGTTTTAAGCAATCAATGTAGTAAACTGGGTAAAGTACAAAACACCGAATTTAATGGGTATACACCTTAATTGGCAGTATTCCCCAGAGGCCTTAATTATTTTTGTATTGTGGTTACCAATGACTTAATGAAGAGAGTATTATATATTCAAACAAATATGTTGATAACACTAAATTAGGTGATAGAGGTGGGTAACATTGATGCACTCAGTTTGTAACTTTAAGACTACAACTAGGAAAAACCAGCCAAATGTGAGCTCATGGTAGGCAAGTGATGAAAAAAAGCAAATGGGTGGTCAAGGTTTGGAACGTATTGCAAAGAAGCTTTGAATTTCTGCAGTGCAGCTTGTAGATTTTACCAATGCTGCCACTATGGTGAAGGGAGTGAGTACTGGTGATGGATGAGGTGGCAATCAAATTGCTCCTTAGTACTGGATTTTTGTCAAGTTTCTTAGGTTTTTGGAGCTGTAATGATACTGGTAAGTAGGGAATATTCCATCATTCGCCTGATATGTGCCTTTTAGGTGGTGGGCAGGTAATGGGGAGTCAAGATATGAATTAATCACCACAAAATTTCTAGCTTCTGACCTCTTGTAACTGGTCCAGTTCAATCTTTGGTCAAACTTGATTGAATTTTCAGAGGACGTAACCAAAACGATTGTCTACATCAACTTTAGTAAAGGCTTTGACAAGGTTCCACATGACGGATTAATTAGTAAAGTTAGATCACATGGGATTAAGGGAAAACTTGCCAATTAGATGTAAAATTGGCTTGATGTGGGAGACAGAAGGGGGTTGGTGGAGGGTTGTTTTTCAGACTGGAGGCCTGAGACAGGAGTGTTCCACAGGGGTCAGTGCTGTGTCCAGTTTTGTTTGTCATTTTATATAAATGATTTGGATGAGAATTTAGGAGGCATAGTTAGTAAGTTTGTAGATGACATGGTATAATCAACTGTGAAGGTGGTTATCCAAGATTGTCCCAACTGATCAAGATCCCTTTTGCAATCGGCTGAAAAGTGGCAGATGGAGTTTAAATTTAGCAAAATGCAACACCATGCATTTATCTAAATGAACAAGGGCAGGATTTGTACAGTTAATGAGTAGTGTTATAGAACTGAGACTTAGGGGTTCAGGTAAATAGTTCTGTGAAGTTTCCATCACAGGTAGGCAGGGTGGTTATAGCATGTTTGCCTTCATTGCACAGACCATTGAGTAGAGGAGTTGGGACATCATGTTGTGGTGATACAGGACGTTAGTGAGGCCACTTATGGAGTACTATGTACAGTCCTGGTTGCTCTGCTACAGGAAGGATATTATTAAATTGGAGAGGATTCAGAAAAGACTTACGAGAATGTTGTTTGAGTTATAAGGAGAGACTGAGACCTTTTTTTACTAGAATGTAGGATGTTGATGTGTTACTTTATAAAATTGTGAGGGGCATAGATAAGGTGAATAGCAAAGGTGTTTCCCCTTAGGGTGGGGGAGTTCAAAGTTAAAGTTAGAGGTCATACTTTTAAGATGAGAGGAGAAAGATTTAAAAAGGACATGATTTCTTTTTAAACACAGTGGTTTGGATTTATGAATAGGAAAGGTTTAGAAGGATATGGATCATACAGTCAAGTGGGACAAGTTTAGTTTGGGAAACGTAGTCAGTGTGGACAAGTTGGAGCGATGGGTCTGTTTCTATGCTGGATGACTGAGTTAGGCTATTCAACTCAACGTGGTGCCTAGACCTACCCTGAGGAAGCCTGGCTCACTTTTTGAGAGGCAACTGAGATTAGGACAGCCAACCCCTGCTGCTAGGGTGAAGGGACTCAGGATATTTACATGGTACATGGAATGGTTCAGAAGTGATCTTCTTGAAAGACTTATTATCTTCTCAGGAAATAGTAAAGTTCAATATTAGCACAAACCGATGAGAAAAACTTTAAGCTAAGACAAAAAGTGCCTACAAATTTACCAGCTTCATACTGTGAGGGTGGTAATTTACAATAGCCTATTCAGCAATGAGGGGACGAACGGGATGCTGGTGGCAGCTTTGTAAACATCAAGTTTGTTGGGAAGTGTGTCCTTTGCAGATCAGCAAGTTAAGAGTAGCAATTGGACTGGATGCCAGTTTGCTTCAGTACAAATTCTTGGTTGGGTCTTACACTCAGGGCCAGTTTATTGGAGATGGAACAACCCTACATGAGATGGAACTTGTTGGAACTTCACACTAGTTTATACTGTTGCACTGCTGGTGGATCCTGATTAAACAGAAGGCTGTGCTTCTGGTTGCATTCATACCACATCACTAGTAGCTCCTTCTCTAAGGAGTGAGCTCCTTTCCTTGCCTTTGATAATGTGATGATATGTAACCAGACCAGATATAGATAACTTTCCTTCAAGGTGATGGTCATTCACGTTGCTATAGGTGTTGTACAAAATGCAATAGAACTGTTTCATAATTATATAGGACAATGGCAATATGCATAAGTTGGGCACTTCGTCTTCAGTATAATGCAACCATATTGCAGTTTCAGAACAGTAACACTAAATAAAGGAATAAAACATGACTCCAGCAAAAACCTTTTATTATATTTGCATAGGTTCTTCATACAAATATGTATGAATGTCAAATGTAATTCAAACTCTTGGAATCCACAACTTTTTACATAAGACATCTTTAAATGTGTAGGAGACTATACGTCCCAGAGAGAAAGCATTGAAGGGGAGTAATATTCTACACGTTCTGAGATGCTTTGAACCCTAGATGTGATATACCTAAACTGGAGGAATCTGTGAAGAGACCTACCTTGGAGTTCAGGCAGCACTTGATTAGTTTATAGGATCTGAGGCTACAGGCAAACTACAAAAAGCAACAGGGGTAGGAAGATCAGTTTTTAACTGTTATTTTTACTGTTCTAAGTTTGGATTCCCCCCAAGATGCAAATATTTTCTTTGTTTTATTTTTCACTCTCTCAAATGTCTGTCTCTCAACATCACACAAGGAAATTGAGAAGCATAGGAGAGACCAGACTCCAGTGACACATTTAATGCTGAAATATTCTAGTGCTAGGAAGTTCTCTTAATAGCTAATGCAAAACTCCCACCTTAGGACAATTCACTTTTGAGGGCTGTGGTAAAGTCTAGAATTGGATTGTGTGGTCACATTAATTTTTGTTAACATCTGTACATGTATACCTATAATATCAGTCTACTTAATTAACTTTCAAAATGACATAGGGATGTATACGATGTAAAAGTTTCAATTTATGGTCATTCCCACCATAAAATGTAAGTTATTCCTAACAGCTTCCTCAATTGCTCAAACCTTCTGACAGAGTGCTATTTTACACTGGATTTATAAATATATCGCTTCTCCAAAAAGCTTTAAAAGGAGAATAAAGTGTTTATGTTCTATCACTCCTTCAACAATTCCCTCTGCTCCATGCAATGTGGCTCGGAGGACAAGCTGCTTTCAGCATGAGTCCACTCTGCAATCACCGCCAAGACAGTTCCACTTTAACCCAGTGTGGTTTCATAATGTAGGGGCAAGGAGGAATTTTGGATATGGGAGTGCATTCAGCCAAGAATTATCTAAACTAATCTGCAGAAGGTATCTGGAGTTAAAATGCTTGTTAAGCTATGAATCAGAGTCCAAGCCATTAACATTAAGGCCAAATGCCAGAACTATCAAAAGACACAACACTGAACCTTTCAAATCATTTCAAGTTATTGGTGGTTCAGAACTATTACTGTACAAACATTGCTGGAGAATGAGGTTAACCACTGAAAATCTGCATTAGGACAATCAGTAAATATTTGGTGTAATCGTTAAATAAAACATGTTAATTTTCAAACTGTTATAAACTGCATCTTCCAGATTGTTTATCCTGTAAAGATAAATTGAGCTTTGTTTTTTTTACCAAAAACAATTAAATACAAAGTTGAGAGTTTTGATGCAGGTGCAAATTATAACGTGGACATTGTAAAATCTACATCACATTCTGTAGCTTCAAGGCTGGCACTAAATAAAATTGCTGTCCACTGACCGACAACTAGCCAGCATTGTTTTAAATGCAGATGTAAAGAAGTACTGCTTCTAAAGTTGCATGTATCGGATCACATTCATCTTGAATAGTGCTGAGATCCTGTTAAAAAATACCTTCGCTCAAGGCTCTGCGTTATGGTTCCTTTCCTTTATATGTAATCAGCTAGCCACTGCAGCTACCATCGCACTAATATACAGTCTCCACTTTCTATTGAGTAGTATGAAAGAGGCTTTAGGTCGTTATCCATATCTATTTCCACATCCATCTAAGAAAAAAAATTAAAAATCAGTCCTAGAATTACTAAGAGCAGAGAATACCACACATACTTGTGTAAAAGTCAATTCCTGAGACCAAATTTTAATTCCTCGAAAGTATTAAAATCCAGTTTCTGCCATTGTCCATACCTCTTTATGGCAATACATCAGCCAAACATTCTCAGGTTGAAGATGTACTCACAAATCCACCCTCAAAAGGAGCTAAACAGACATGTGGAGCTGAACAGCCAACTTTGAATGAACAGCTTTGGCCAAGAGCAGGTTTGACTTCAATTAGCAAGTAGTGACTAGTAGAGTTGCATTTTTCAGGGAATGACTTTTCCACGAGATCTTCAATGACTAAGGAAAATCAGTACACCGTATATACACAAAAGAATTTTGTACCGTCACTGAGTTCTCATCAGGAACTCAGTTAATTTCTTCAACAATAATCTTAAACATAATAGATATTTGCAATGATACAGCAATAAAACGTTTAAAACTGAAATACAAAAAAAACTTTATAACACTATTGTAAAGTGTTGCTTCAGTCTTGCTACTGCCTAAATGAGGCATACTCAAACAATTGTATTCCTGGTTCAGAATCTGGCTGCTACCTCTGCGTGCTGATGCATAGGTAGAGATTCACCCACCTTTCCATTAACAAGCAGCTCTCCATGTCTTCATCTACAAACAATATAATCTAGTGGATAAGCCTGTGACATTAACTAAGTAGCAGTTTGCATAGTTTAGATTTTACAGACTGGAAATTGACAAGCACAAGTTTATTGTTAAACAGAGTTGTAGGACGGGTAGGAGTGATGCTGCTAATACTATTGACTGACTTTGCTCTGTCTCCCAGGTTAGCTTTTACTCCTGAGTCAAGTTTATGTATCCTCTTGAACTCCTGCTCACTTCCAAATATAAACTGCAGGAATTGCAAAATGCTGAAAAGGGATAAAACCACCCTACTTGTGACACTGAGTGAAGACATGGCCTGACCCTTTCCTAATCGAGTCTGTTTGAAATCAACTGTTTTGGTAAATCCTCAAGGTCAATTCCTGCTCAAGAATGGCTCAGCAAATCAAAGAGCGATGTCATTCTTTGAACAACCAATTTTTGTTGTTCATCTTATTCCATTAAGAGTTTAATTTTGCTTTTCATTCTAAATCTGATTATGACTAAAATAACTGAGTGAAATAGGCTGACACTTTAAGATGGAACATCTCACCTTTGAGCTGATGTATGTCAATTTTAGTTCTGTACCCGGAATTTTGAGCAATCGATGGAGCAGCCCCCTTACTTTCTGAATGGTCATGGAGTCTACGTCAGCCGGTAAAACACAAATTTCAGTTTATTAGCAAGTAGTCCCAATAACAGCATAGTCTTAAACAGTCTTACAATGTTGTAAAAGTTCTAAAGTGCTTCACAAAATGACAATCTGATAAATTCTGGTTTAAGAAATATTAGGGCAGAACTTGATCAAAGAGGTGAATTTTAGGCATGTATTAAGAGAGAAAAACAGAGATGTTGAAGGAGTAAACTCCAGATCTTAAAATCTTAAACAGCAAGAGGCACAAACACCACTGATAGAACAATTAGAATTGTGAATGGAGAAGAGGTCGAATTTGAAGCAACTCAAATATCATTGGAGATGGTAAGACTGGAGGAAGTTAGAGTGTGAGAGAGGGTTGTAGGGGCTGGAGGAAGTTAGAGAGAGAGGGAGGGTTATAGGTACCAGAGAGAGTTAGAGATGGAGGGTTTAAGGTCTGTCAGAGGTAAGAGAGAGAGGGAAGGCTGTAGGAGCTACAGGAGATTAGAGACAGAGGAATGTAGGATCTCAAGGTGGTTAGAATGAGGGACGGTTGTAGGAGATGAGAAGGTTACAGAGGAAGCTTGTAGCAACTGGAGGAGGTTAGAGAGAGAGAGGGAAGGTTGTAGAAAGTTACAGAGGAGAGTAATAAGATGGTTTATGGTAAGGAGGTGAAATTAGTTTGCTTTTATTTTGTAGATTAGAAATTTCTTTCTTACCTGGCAGTTTCTTCTCCAAAAGCTTTTGGTCTGGGTTGTCTGGGCACCTAATGGTCAAAACTGTTGAGGTAAATTAGTAGTCAATTTTGTCAAATCTGTCTTAGCACTCACTTCATCTGCTTCTCTGGGCTATGCTGAGCATGAGAAAGAAACAAGTTGCAACCCTTTCTTTCCAAAACAAAATAATCCTACAGTTGTTCTGGATGTTTGTTAAGAGCAGTGGAATCTCTAATGTCACTGTCCATTGCTCCAGTCTACATCATGGTAACAGTGTTTGTTGCCACAGCAACTCAAAACCCCCTGAATGAACTGTAACACTGCACCACCACCATCCCAAGGCCATTAGTTTTATATGTCCTTTCTGTTTTTCTGCACTAACCATAACAAAGTTTTTTATAATTTTAAAGACCTTTATTCAGTCACCCTTCAACCTTGTCCTTCTTAGGAAAAATTCCCCAAAAGTTGAAGACTTTCCTGAGAGTTACAGCCTCTCAGTTATGGTATTAGCTTTACTGGCAGTCCCTTGGTTGGGAACGGGTTTTGTTCTGGAATCTGTTTGCATGTAAACAAAATGTATGTTGGGTCTTTAAAACTAAACCCCTGAATTATGTCACATTTTTAAGTATAAACGTTTGTTAAGTCACACATTCATAAACTGGGGAACTCCTGATTTTTTTTGGAAATTCTGCAGTGTGTCTGTAACCCTTTTGTAATATGGAAACCAGAACTCTGCATAGTACCCAGTGTCTTTTAATTTTTAGTTCAATACAAGGTTAACACAACCTCTCAAATCTTTGTTCTGTTCCTGAAGAAATGAACCATTGTGTCCCTTTTAACTGCCTTATGAACCTGTATCACTACTTTAATAACTTGTGCATCTATATTCCAGACATCTCCATCTTCTATCCCATTCAGAACTTTATTTTCTCAAGGAGTACATAGCCACCTTATTCATCAAAACAAAAGTGTATTAACTTATATTTCAACTAGCTTCCAAAGTCAGTTTCACAAAAGGAATCAATTGTTTTATGCCAAAGAAGCTTTCTGGAATAGCTTAAATCTCACTGCTGATGAATGTGCTCTCACCTAATAGCTGATCCTTTAGGGCAAACAACTTTTGTTGCTCCATTTCGGAAACTTCAGGAGGTCCAAACTCTGTCCAGGAAGAAGAAACAAGAAAATACTGTATGCTGATGCTCACTTCAACATGAAACAGTAATGATCAGCCCAATTTTTGACAACTGTTTTACATTTATTTGCTCTCTTTATGCTGAAACAAAAGTTTGGGTTAATTTGGCCGAGTCTGTTTTATTCCCTGGATGTTCAGTGAAGTGGAACCACTATGAAATGGAGTGAATATTGATGCCATCTTGTCAGCCATTCAGCTGGAGACTGGGTGTGACAAGCAACATGACTTGCAGGACAACTTTGTAAATAGATAGTTCGCTGGGTATATGACTAAACAACCTCAATTACAATTTCAAGATCAGTCCCAGTGACTGATAGCAATGTGGGCTCTCGGTTTGATTGATACATGAACCACCCAAATATATATAAAATATTTATATATTCTTCCTGTAATTTTAAAATAATAGATGACAACAGCCCATGCTCATCCAGTTCAAATGATGCAAACTTCAGTAATCAGGTTTTAGAATTAAGTAACATAAGTTTTAGAGCTATTCAAGAGGGATACATTATTAGATACTAAAATTTTGTCTAGTTTCTCCCATTCTAGTTCTTCTTCATATTCCATTACTATTCTCAAATGATCAGAATTAAACACATGACTCTACGTGTAGTGTCATTCACTCAGACTTAATCTAGAACGTTTTAAAATGCATTAGCATCGCCTTGGCCACTGAAAAATATTGTGCACATTTTCTTTATTCATCTTGGAGAACATATTACTAGAACTCACCATCTATCTCGAGATGAGCAATAAAGGTGGTGGTGTCGGTGCAAACGCTAAGCAATCAACCAGGGAGGTCTAGATTTTTGAGCGAGTGACGATGATGAAACTACAATCTGTTCCCAAATCGGGAAGATGGGTGATTCGGAGGCGAATCTCAAAGGATGGTGTTCTCATGTGCCTCCTTTCAGAATTTTATAACACAAGGAAGATTCAAACAAAAGAACGCTACCCTGAAAAGGACAGCCTTCACTTCAAACAACACAGTATCACAATCATAGAGTCAAGAGTTGTACAACATGGAAACAGACCCTTCGGTCCAAGCTGTCCATGCCAAACAGATATCCTCAATTAATCTAGTCCAATTTGCCAGCATTTGGCGCATATCCCTCTAAAGCCTTATTAGTCATATAACCCTCCAGATGCCTTTTAAATGTTGCAATCGTACGAGCTTCCACCACATTCCAGACACGCATGAAAAAGTTGTCCCTTAGATCCCTTTTATATCTTTCCCCTCTCACCTTAAACTTTTGCCCTCTGGTTTTGGATTCCACCACCTTGTCTATTCACCATATCCATGCCCCTAATGATTCTATAAACCTCAATAAGGTCACCCCTCAACCTCCGACTCTCCAGGGAAAACAGCCCCAGCATATAGAGTCTCTCTCTATAGTTGAAATCCCCTCCAATCCTGGCAACATCCTTGTAAAGTTTTTCTGAACCCTTTTCAAGTTTCACAGCATCCTTCTATGGGATGGAGACCAGAATTGCACACAATGCTCCAAAAGTGACTGAACCAATACACTGTAAGCCAACTCTTATATTCAATGCACTGACCACGAAAAGCAAGCGTACCAAACACCTCTTTCACTATCCTATCTACCGGAGACTCCAATTATGAAATTGCACTCCAAGATCTCTTTGTTCAGCAACACTCCCCAGGAACTTCCCATTAAGTGTACAAGTCCTGCCCTGACTTGCCTTTCCAAAATGCAGCACCTCACATTTATCTAAATTAAACTCCATCTGCCATTCATTGGCCCATCTGATTAAGATCCCATTGTAGTCTGAGGTAACCTTCTTCGCTGTCCACTACACCTCCAAATTTGGTGCCATCTGCAAACTTACTAATCATACCTCCTATGTTCACATCCAAATCATTTATATAAATGACGAAAGCAGTGGACCCAGCACCGATCCTTGTGGCACTCCGTTGGTCACAGGCAACCCTCCATTACCACCCTTTGGTCTTCTACCTTTGGGTCAGTTCTGTATCTAAATAGCCGTTGTTCTAACGCTACTAACCAGTCTGCCATGAGGAACCTTGTTTAATGCCTTATTGAAGTCCATAAAGATCACATCTACCACTCTGTCCTCATCAATCTTCTTCATTACATTTAAAAAAAAACTCAATCATGTTAGTGAGACACTATTCCCCATACAGAAAGCCATGTTGACTATCCCTAATCAGTCCTTGCCTTTCCAAATACATATAAATCTTGTTCCTCAGGATTCCCTCCAACAACTCGCCCACCATCGATGTCAGACTCACTGGTCTATAGTTCCCTGGCTTGTCCTTACCACCTTTCTTAAATAATGGCACCACGTTAGCCAACTTCCAGTCTTCTGAGACCTCACCTGTGACTATCGATGATACAAATATCTGAGCAAGGGGCCCAGCAATCTCTTGCTTCTCACAGAGTTCGAGGGTACATGTGATCAAGTCCAGGAGATTTATGCATTTTAAGACGTGCAGCACCACCTCCTCTGTAATATGGACATTTTTCAAGATGTTGCTATTTATTTCCCCATGTTCTAGATCTTCCATATTCTTCTCCACAGCAAACAGGATGCAAAATACTCGCTTAGTATCTCACCCATCTCCTTCACTTCCGCATGTAGGTGGCCTTGCTGATCTTTGAGGGGTCCTATTCTCTCCCTAGTTACCCTTTTGTCCTTAATGTATTTATAAAATCCCTATGGATTCTTCTTAACTCTATTTGCCAAAGCTATCTCTTGTCCCCTTCTGCCCTCCTGAATTCCCTCAAGTATACTCCTACTGCCCTTATACTTTTCTAGGAATTCTCTCAATCCCTGCTATCTGTACCTGATAAATATTTCCTTCTTATTCTTGACCAAAACCTCAATTCCTCTTGTCATCAAGCATTCCCTACACCTATCAGCCTTGCCGTTCATGCTAACAGGAATATACTGTCTCTGGACTCTCATCATCTCACTTTGGAAGGCTTCCATTTTCTAGCTGTCCCCTGATCTGTGAAGATCCGCCCCCAATCAACTTTTGAAAGTGCTTGCCTAATACTGTCAAAATTGGCCTTTCTCCAATTTAGAACTTTAACTTTTCGATCCAGTCTATCCTTTTTCATCACTATTTTAAAACTAATAGAATTATGGTCACTGGCCCCAAAGTGCTCCCCCACTGACACCTCAGTCTAATTTCCTTGTCTTTTTGCCCTGCCTTATTTCCCAAGAACAGGTCAAGTTTTGCACCTTCTCTAGTAGGTAAATTCACATATGAATCAGAAAATTTTCTTGTACACTCTTAAGTTCCTCTCCATCCAAGCCCTTAAGATTCTATGGCAGTCCCAGTTTAGTTTGAAAAGTTAAAATCCCTTACCACAATCATCCTATTATTCTCAGATAACGGAGATCTCCTTTCCAATTTGTTTCTCAATTTCCCACTGACTAATTGGGTGGCTATAGTACAATCCCAGTAAGGTGATCATCCCTTTCTTATTTCTCAGTTTCACCCAAATAACTTCCCTGGATGTATTCCCAGGAATACCCTCCCTCAGTACAGCACTAATTGTATCCTTAATCAAAGACGCCACTCCCTTGCTCTCTCGCTCCCCTTTCTATCCTTCCTATAGCATTTATACCCCAGAATATTAAGCAGCCAGTACTGTCCATCCCTGAGCCATGTCTCTGTAATTGCTATGATATCCCAGTCCCATGCTCTCAACCATGCCTCGAGTTCATTTGCCTTAGCTGTTGGCATTTTGCATTGAAACAAATTCTAGTAATATTCCTACACTTGCTAATTTGTGGTACCTGGAGTAATCCAGATATTACTATCCTTGACCTACTTTTTAAATTCCTGCCTAACTTCCTATATTCTCTCCTCAGAATCTCATCCTAAATTGTTTGGTCTCTCTCGCCTTTGAGAACATTCTGCACTGTCTCTGAGATATCCTTGACTCTGGCAGCAGTGGGACAATACTCCATTCTGGTGTCTCACTGTTGGCTGCAGAAAGGTCTGTCTGTGTTTCTGACTAGAGATACCCCAATCACAATCCATTGCTTGGAACCTGGCATACCCTCATTACATGAGAGCCAGGCTTGGTACCAGACACCTAGCTGTTTGTGCTACATTCCCCTGAGAGTCCATCACCCCCTACATTTTTCAAAACAGCATACTTGTTTGAGATGGGAATAGCCACAGGAGACTCTCCTGCAGATAAACCAAACCTATTGTCAGGTAGGTGGGTTATCTCCCTCATTGCAAATGCCATCCATCACAGTCCTAGCTCCTGTAAATTCCTCACTGCTTCTCCCATGTCCACAGGTATTTGAAAATCAAACAGCAGAGGCAGTAGCTGTGAAGGTTCACTGCTGGGTCGGAGTTCTTGTTCGGTTGATTCACCTTCCATCATGTGGTCGCTGCCTTTGTCTCCCATTCTTCTTTTTTAAAGTGCCATTGTTGTGTTCTGTTTTCCTCCAAAGTTCCAAAACAATGCAACAGCTTATAAAACAGTAATCACTGCTCCTAGAATTCGAGGAAATCAGCTCCAACACTGAAAATACTTCAAAAAAGGAGCAACTCCTACTGTCACAATTTTTTCCTGTCCTCTATCTTGGATTACCCATCCTTATGAAAATGGGTAATTGAGGAATGTCTGGATAATTCCCATAACAGTTGGAGATTGGGGAAAATCTAGACCTCAAACTATAGAGGGAGAGTGAATTTAATAAAATGTCAGTATGGTTTAATGAGCTGCACTTCCACTCCTGAGCACAAATTTGTAGAGCCATGTCCCACTCTAGACTACCAAATATGTTATCTGGGCTGGCATTCCAGTGCAAAATGAAGTGAGATGAGATATTAAACCAAAGTCCCCAAGTAGGACAAGCAATTTATGAAATTGCTCCATTGCTTTAGGTCTTTATACTCTTAATACTTTGGACAGCACCAGAGACCCAGGTTCAATTCCAGCCTCAGGTGACTGTCTGTGTGGAGTTTGCACATTCTCCCCGTGTCTGCGGGGGTTTCCTCCCACAGTCCAAAGATGTGCAGGTCAGGTGAATTGGCTATGCTAAATTGCCCCATAGTGTTAGGTGCATTAGTCAGAGGGAAATGGGTCTGTGTGGGTTACTCTTCGGAGGGTTGGTGTGGACTTTTTGGGCCGAAGGGCCTGATTCCGCACTGTAGGGAATTTAATCTAATCTAATCATAAATGAGAAAGCTGTCTTCAGTAAAACTTTAATTCCACCTGGAGATGAGTTAAAACACAGTCTGATAGCAAGAATGGGATAAATGAAATGAGGGCACACTCATTCAACACTACAGTAGAGGTAAAGCACAGCTTACTGAATGTAAAACTTGTACAAATGGGCATTCCCAAAAAATGGGCAATGATTGGAAGACCCAAATAACTCACTGGTAAAATAAACCCAATGGTAAAACACACCAAAACCACTCTGAAATCACAAACAGCCACAAATTATGAACTATGATCAGCCATCAATGCACCAAGCTTTTTTACAATTTAAAGCAGTGGGTACACAGGTCAGTAAAAGCAAGAAGTTACATTTAGGAAGCTGCAAGGGACATTCAGTATTATGCTACATAGTGTTGTATTGAATTCTCTCTTTTGGGGCAGTGATGGAAGAGTGGGGTTCCCCTGGACCAGTAACCCAGAGAGCCAGGTAATGATCTGGGAACTAGGGGTCACATTTGACCAGGGCAGAATACAGTTAAAGAAATCTGGAATTAAAAGTTGAATGATAAGCATGGAATCAATGCAAATTGTTTTAAGAACCTCATCTGGTTTGCGAGATATTGTGTAATAAGATATTATGTTATAGGCTCTCTCTATTAACTCACTCAACAGCTCACTATATTCATTAATACTGGGTTCACGTTCATTTATTCATAACTCTTTACTAACCTCTTATTTAGTATAACATGGTTTCATTCATTCATTCATTTCATTCATAGAACCACAGTTCTGTAGTATTAAAATTTAAGAACAATCCTTTCCAACCCATTACAGTATTTCCACACCTTATCAGCATTCAGAACAATACCACCCCCATCAAGTCTCCACAAAACATTATAATATTAATCAGCCTTTACCAACTATCTCCTGGACCTGAATAGATGAGTGCCTGTTAGACACCTTTTAACGGGGGTATTACCTCTTTAAGAAAGTAACTGACAAAACAGCACATGCATGAAACTGCATGAATGAAAGAAACCCATCCTGGCAAATAGTAACTAAATTTCACCACATGGCTGCAGTAATCAGTTCGGTATCCTTTATTCTTTTTTATTATGATTTCTAACTTAATAAAGCATATAGGCTAGTATTTTTACCAACATTTACTAATTTAAAGGACAAAAGGGCTCACACCATCTAATTATGCCAGCAGACCAGACATCCCATCAGAAGTAACAGCCAGCATTTAGCTTGTTTTAACCCATCTGTCTCCCAGGATGGAAGTCCTTCAAAGATTTATGTACTATAGATAACAAATGTAATACCATAGTAATAAGATTTTAATATATGTAGGAACTGTGCATAAAGGGGCACTTGTAAGAACTGTATTTTAGGATTCTATTGCTGCCTCGAACCTTTGCTGTGATTGCTGAATAAAGAGGCTATTTTCGCCACTCACTGATTTCGGTCGTTATTTGAACATGATCCCACAGGTTCAATAATGTCCTCAGGGAAAGAAATCTACTATCCTACCTGGTCTGGCCTACATGTGGTTCCAGACACACAGTGAGGATTCCTGACTGCCCTCTGAAATGGCTGAAAATTGTATGAAACTGTGAAAATGTAGTCTCAAAGATGTGAAGCCGGATCTGTCTCTGCATTCTCCAAAGGCCCCTAACATCACAGGTGTTAGTCTTCAGTCAATTTGATTCTCTCCAAAAATATCAGGTCAGAAGTGGATGCCCAGTGGAGTTCCGTAGGGAACACTGTCGGGCCCACAACATTTCTTGTGCTACAATAACGATCTGGACAAAGGAACTAAAGGCAGATGACACAAAGATGGGTGGGAGAATAGGTAATGTTGAGGAAGCGGGAAGGCTGCAAAAGGATTTAGACAAAGTAGGAGAGTGGGCCAAGTAGCAGCAATTGGAATACAATGTGGAAAATGTGGGTTATGCATTTTAGTAGGAAGAATTGAGGCATAGGCTATTTTCTAAATAGGGAAAGGCTAAGGAAATCTTAAACATGAAGGGACATAACAGTCCTAGATCAGGATTTTCCTATGGTTAACATGCAAGTTCAGTTGGCAGTTAAGAAAGCAAATACAATGTTGGCATTTATTTCGAGAACAGTAGAATACAAGAGCAGGGATGTACTGCTGGGACTATATAAAACACTGATCAGTCTGCATTTGAAATATAGTGAGCAGCTTTGGGCCCTGTATCTAAGGAAGGATGTGCTGGCTTTGGAGAGGGTGCAGAGGAGGTTTACAAGAATAATCCTTGGAATGGAGGGCTTGTCGTATGAGGAGCACTTGAGGAATCTGGGTTTGTACTCAATAAAGTTTAGAAGGATGGCGGGGACTTCTGATTGAAACTTACAGCAACATCGAGAGGCCTGGATAGAGTGGACATGAACATGATACTTCAACTATTAGGAGCAACAAGGACCTGAGGACACAAAATAGCGGAATCCCCTCCATATGAGCACTGTGGGTCTACCTACAACAAATGGACTGCAGTGATTGAAGAAGGCAGCTCAGCACGACCTCCACAAGGATAACCGGGGTGGATAATAAATACTAGCCCAGCCCAGCCACTGATACCTACATCCTGTTAGTGAAGAACAAAAATGTTGTTTGATAGCTCTCATTCCTCTGACCCATTCCAGAATGTTACAATTCTGTGACTAAGCATTCCCTTGAGCAAAAGAATACATTTAATACATATAAAACATTTGTTCATCCTTATGTTCACTAAATCATGTCTCAGTGGTAATCAAAACTAAACCTTGTCTAATTAAACAGGAAGATTAAATATCCACACATTTGCCTAATGCTGGATGACCTTCTGCTGTCTAAAGACAAGAAATCAGATTTCCTAACACCAAATTACTCATTCAAGTCTGTTCTGTCAATTAGCATCCTAAGATCGTTTTGCTTTATCATTTTTACAAATCTCTTATCCAACAGAAATCAATTTCAACCTTGAAATTTTCTATTCAGTCACGCAACTCCTATCTTTGCAACCTTAACAGCTTTTTGGAGAAGTTATAAATCAAAGGGGAAGCTGGTTGGTTAATGTAATCAGGAAAGGTCAGACAGCAATCTGATACATAAAAACACATTATCTAACTATTTACTCACTCTCAATGAGTGACTGATATCTAGGATGCTCAGCACAGAATTCCTTATTAGGCCTGTTTTTCTCAGGATCCTGGTGTCCTCCAGCCTTCAGCCAGTCCTTCCCAAATTTCTTGCGATAGTCTAGCTCTGCTCCCTTCCTTTCATCAGCTGAAATCTACACCAACATTTGAATGTAAACAAAGAAACAGAGAATATTAACGTATAAGACACAACACCAAAACATGTAACTCATACGTCTTGAACAGTTAATTGGAAGCTTTACACATTCAAGATTGCAAGTCGATAAAAGTTTTCTCAATTACTTTCAGTCATAAAGTTTCATTCAAATATTTTCTTAAAAAAAATAGAAGTTGTCTCATTTTGCAACCGAATGCTTCTCTGGTCACCGGCCTGGGAAAACTATGCCAACACCGACAGCAGGAAACATATGGCAGAGATTTAATGGCTTCATGGGAGATAGAGTGTTCTCCAAGTGTGTCAAGGCAGGAGACAGTCTGTACCAATTTAAAAGCAGAACATAGGATGGGGAGCAAGTTTTGTTTTGCAGTGAACCCTGTTTCATTAATTCCTCTCTTCCACATCTGGATTAATTTTATGGAATCTCTTCCTCTCACGTACATGCTGGGAAAGTCACAATAAAAGAAGCTTTATTGGCTTGAACGGCGAAGATATTATACCAAATATTGTTTCTATTTCCATATCCATAGAACTCCAAAATAAAGTAGATTGGCTTAATTCACTCAGTGGCACTTAACAGTGTGTGGCAACTATAAGACTGCCTGGTTATACAGAACACTCACATCAAAGCCTTTTTTCAGCTCAACTGACATAATCTAGTCTTCAGGTATCTATCAATAAACAATTTGATTATTGTATATAATTATACACACAGAGGTAGTAGCAGCCTGAAGAGATTTGAAAATACAGCCCTTGCAAGTTGCAAAGTATACTCTTCAACCTCACTACCATAGAATATACTTCCAAATAAACCTGTTGGACAATAACCTGGTATTGCGTGAGTTTTAACCGTAACATAGAATAATATGACACAGGAGGAGGCTATCCAGTCCTTGTTGCCTATGAGAGCTTTTTTTGGGGATAATCCAATAAAGTTCTGTTCTTTCCTCATTATCCTGTTAATTGCTCCGTTCAAGTATTTATCCAACTTTAAATGTTATTATTGTATCTGGTTTCATCCTTCTTCCAGACAGCACACTCCAGATCACAACACCTCAATATGTACAAAGAAATGTCTCCTGGTGTCACCCATTCATCTTCATTCCATGTTCCCTGGTTACTAATCCTCCGAACACTGGAAACAATTTCTCTTTATTTGCTCTATCGAAGCCATTCAGAATTTTAAACACTCCCATTATAGGCCACAGGATACTGTGTGAGGAACAAACACATCCTAGGCTACATAACGCAAGGTCATGACTCTGAGTTAGACTAATGATACATCGAATGACATCACATATGCTAATTAATGAAATTTCCGTAAGAATAATAAACACTAATGCTTTCAAACATGCAAATTTGTTCCAGGTGCACAGCAATAAACTGTCAACACCAAATATGCAAAATTAAACCTTCATTTTGTTGATATTTAAACATAGCATACATGTTCCAAATATCATAACAAACTTCAACTTATGCTGGTTGGGACTATCAAGTCCCAAATTAATTGTCATAAGCAGGAACTCTTTTCTTGTAAAGGGAAGGTTTGTGATGATGTGAGTTAAGGATTTGACAAGGTTGATGCAGAGAAAAAGTTTCCACTTGTGGATAGTCACTAATAAGGTGGAACAGTCCATCTTCCGCAGCGACACTGGCACCACCCCCCACCTTTTCCTCTGCTACATCGATGACTGTATCGGCGCTGCCTCGTGCTCCCACGAGGAGGTTGAACAGTTCATCCACTTTACCAACACCTTCCACCCCGACCTCAAATTCACCTGGACCGTCTCAGACTCCTCCCTCCCCTTCCTAGGCCTCTCCATTTCTATCTCTGGCGAACGAATCAACACCGACATTTACTATAAACTGACCGACTCCCAAAGCTACCTAGACTACACCTCCTCCCACCCTGCTTCCTGTAAAAATGCCATCCCATATTCCAAAATCCTTCGTCTCCGCCGCATCTGCTCCCAGGAGGACCAGTTCCCAATACTGAACAACCCAGATGGCCTCCTTCTTCAAGGACCGCAATTTCCTCCCAGACGTGATCGATGATGCTCTCCACCACATCTCCTCCACTTCCCGCTCCTCTGCCCTTGAGCCCCACCCCTCCAATCGCCACTGGTCCTCACCTACCACCCCACCAGCCTCCGTATACATTGTATCATCCGTCGTCATTTCCGCCACCTCCAAACGGACCCCACCACCAGGGATATATTTCCCTCCCCTCCCCTATCAGTGTTCCGAAAAGACCACTCCCTCCGTGACTCCCTCGTCAGGTCCACACCCCCCACCAACCCAACCTCCACTCCTGGCACCTTCCCCTGCAACTGCAAGAAATGCAAAACTTGCGCTCACACCTCCCCCCTTGGCCCCAAGGGATCCTTCCATATCTGCCACAAATTCACCTGCACCACCACACACATCATTTACTGCATCCGCTGCACCCGATGTGGCCTCCTCTATATTGGGGAGACAGGCCGCCTACTCGCGGAATGTTTCAGAGAACACCTCTGGGACACCCAGACCAACCAACCCAACCACCCCGTGGCTCAACACTTCAACTCCCCCTCCCACTCCACCAAGGACATGCAGGTCCTTGGACTCCTCCATTGCCAGACCATGGCAACACGACGGCTGGAGGAAGAGCGCCTCATCTTCCGCCTAGGAACCCTCCAACCACAAGGGATGAACTCAGATTTCTCCAGTTTCCTCATTTCCCCTCCCCCTACCTTATCTCAGTCCCAACCCTCGAACTCAGCACCACCTTCCTAACCTGCAATCTTCTTCCTGACCTCTCCATCCCCACCCCCACCCCCACTCTGGCCTATCACCCTCACCTTGACCTCCTTCCACCTATCGCATTTCCAACACCCCTCCCCCAAGTCCCTCCTCCCTACCTTTTACCTTAGCCTGTTGGACATACTTCCCTCATTCTTGAAGAAGGGCTCATGCCCGAAACGTCGATTCTCCTGTTCCTTGGATGCTGCCTGACCTGCTGTGCTTTTCCAGCAACACATTTTCAGCAATAGTCATTAATAAACTCAGTAAGGAATTCAGAAGAAATTTCTTTACCGAGAAAATAGTCAGAATGCAGAACCCGTTATGAATCAGGAGAAATTGAGTTGAATAGCCTGGACATACATAAAGATGATCTGGATAAGCGTACAAGGGAGAAAGGAGCAGAGGGATACACTGGGAGGTGGAATGAAAAAGGCTGGGAGTAGATTCTTGTGGAACATTAACATCTGTATAAACACACAGCTATTTGAAAAGGTCAGTTTCTATGCTCTTACAGTTCTATTTAATTTGGTATAAAGACACTTACCTCTGTTTTGTTTAATACATTCAGACGGTCTAGCTTTGCAATGATAAGCTGCCGCACTGTCTTTGCGTTCTTCTCACGCTCCACCATCGCGTAGTCACTAAATTTCAGCTGTTCCAGGCTCTGGAGCTTGTTTAACTCATTCACAGTTGAAAACTTGAGAACACAAAAAGACAGAGCTCCCTGTAAATTTTAAGCAATTACATTTTCCTCCAGCAAAACAGTGCACAATAATTCAGAACAGTGTAGCCTTCTGGGAAGAATAAGAACAGATTTCTCGGAGTCTGATTTCCCGGCATTTGTGAAGAAATTGGTTATTAGCAAATTTCTCAATTTCATTCTCATAGCTACTCAACGAATACGGTGTTACTTGGAAGATAGGAGGAGGCCATTCGGTCCTTTAAATCTGCTCTGCCATTCATCAAGATCATGGCTGATTGTCCAACTCAATAGCCTAATCTTGTTTTCTCTCCTTAATCTTTGGTCCCATTTTCCCCAAGTGCTATATCCAGCTGCCTCTTGAATATATATTCAATGTTTCGGCATCAACTACTTCTGTGGTAATGAATTCCACAGGCTCATCACTCTTTGGGTGAAAAAATGTCTCCTCATTTCTGTCCTGAATGGTCTACCCTGAGTCCTCAGACTGTGACCCCTGGTTCTGGACACACCCATCAGCGGGAACATCCTCCCTGCATCTACCCTATCTAGTCCTATTAGAATTTTACAAACCTCTATGTCCCCCATTCGTCTGAACTCCAGTGAAACAATCCTAACCTAGTCAGTCAATCGCTCCTCATAGGTCAGTCCCACCATCCCTGGAATCAGCCTGGTTAACCCTCACTGCACTCCCTGAAGAGTAAGAGCATCCTTCCTCAGAAAAGGAGCCCAAAACTGCACACAATATTCTAGGTATGGCCTCACCAAGGCCTTGTACAACTGAAACAACATATCCCTGCTCCTGTACTCGAAATCTCTTGCGATGAAGGCCAACATACCATTTGTCTTCTTTACTGCCTGCTGCACCTGTATGCTCACCTTCAGCGACTAATGCCAAAGGTTCATTAAAATATTCTCTGTAGTTAAAAAATATAAAACATAAATCAGTATTTTCCAATGACAGCAGAAAATGAATGACTTGTCATAATCAGTTAGAATACATCTGCAAGCTCCCCTCCAAAATACTTGCTATCCTGACCTGGAAATACATCACCGCTCCCTCAGTGTTACTAAGTGGAACTCCCTCCTTAAGGGTATTGTGGGTTTACTTACACTAAATAGAGGTTCAAGAAGGCAGCTCACCACCACATTCTCCATGGCAACTAGGGACAGGCAATAAATGCTGGCTAGCCAGTGACACCCACATCACATCGTGGGCAGAAATTTATATTGCTGTGATGGGGAAGGACGTTGAAGTGAATGGAATAGACATTGGTCAAAGTCAAGATCTGGTGACATGGTGTAAATGTGAGTTCATGTATTGTTGTATGAGAGAAAAGCAGCTAGGATCGGTTGGATAATGTCACAAATGGTTCCAGTCCCTTAGGTTCTAAGTCCTCCCCATCCTTTCAAAACTGCTGCTCTCACTATTCCCCTTAAAAAAAATCTCAATTCCTGTGTGCCAGCCTTTTCAGAAAGACTGGGACCTGAAAACAAAAACATGTAAATGAAGACATTTAACACGATAACAAAACAACCTAGAACAAGCCAAACAGAGACATGCACAAGAATTCCTAGAAGCATAGCATTCCAACCGGAACTCTATCAACAAACACGATGACTTGGAGCTGAAAATGTGTTGCTGGAAAACACATTTTCAGCTCTGATCTCCAGCATCTGCAGTCCTCACTTTCTCCTACAATGACTTGGACCACATTTACCACCCTCTGAGAAAAAGAACAGGAAATGACATCACCACAGGAACTGACCAACACAAAAAATAACATCACCAACAGAACAAAACCTAAACACACGAATAGAAAGTGGGTAACTAATACCAGTGCTTCACTGGAGGCTCACTGGTGATGTTACCTAGTATGGTGATGAAATGTCTGAAAATGAACCTTCCAGCTCAGCAAACAAACCTACATCCAGAACCTCAACCTGAGCTATAAATCTTCTCAAAACTCGATAGTAAGGTGGTGTTTGGAGCACTTTCAAGTATTTTTTTTGAAGATGATAACTGTATGGGCAAGTAGAAAGCTGCTAATGTAGGTAAGGTGTTGTACTTGGCCAAGTGTATCTATAGGCAAAGTGAGGACTGCAGATGCTAGAGATTAGAGTCGAGGCCGTGGTGCTGGAAAAGCACAGCAGGTCAGGCAGCATCTGAGGAGCAGGAAAATCAACGTTTCGTGCAAAAGTCCTTTATCAGAAATAAGGCTGAGAGTCTCAGGGGTGGAGAGATAAATGGGAGGGGGGTGAAGCTCAGAGGAAGGTAGCTGAGAGTGCAAAAGGTGGATGGAGGTGGGGGTAATGGTGATAGGTCAGAGGGGAGGGTGGGGCGGATAGGTAGGAAGCAAGATGGACAGGTAGGATAGGTCATGAGGGCGGGGCTAAACTGGATTGGAACTGGGATAATTTTGGGGGGGGGGGGGGAAAGAGGGGAAATGAGGAAACTGGTGAAATCCACATTGATGCCATGGGGTAGGAGGGTCTTGAGACAGAAGATGAGGCATTCTTCCTCCAGGTGTCAGATGGTAAGGGTGTGGCGATGGAGGAGGCCCTGGACCTGCATGTCCTCAGCAGAGTGGCAGGGGGAGTTTGGTCACGGCACGGTGAGGTTGGTTGGTGTGGGTGTCCTAGAGATGTTCTCTGAAGCACTCTGCAGGTAGCCGTAGAGGAGACAGCATCGGGAGCAACGGAGACAGTAAATGACACGTGTGGAAGTGCAGGTGAAACTTTGGATATGGAAGGCTCCTTTGGAGCCTTGGACAATTGTGATGGGGGAGGTGTGGGCGCAGGTTTTTCAATTACTGTGGTGGCAGGGGAAGGTGCCAGGAGGGGAGGGGAGGGGAGGGTGGGTTGTTAGGGAGTGTGGACCTGACGAGGTAGTCGCAGAGGGAACGGTCTTTACGGAAAGTGGATAGGGGTGGGGAGGGAAATATATTTCTGGTGGTGGAGTCTGTTTGTAGAAATGACGGAGGATGATGCGATGTATATGGAGGTTGGTGGGGTGGAAGGTCAGGACCATGTGAGATTTGTCCTTGTTGCAGTTGGAGGGGTAGGGTTTGAGGACGAAGGTACGGGAAGTGGATGAGATGGGCTGGAGGGCATCATCAACCAAGTGGGAGGGGAAACTGTGGTCTTTAAAGAAGGAGGCCATCTGGTGTGTTCTGTGGTGGAATCGGTCCTCCTGGGAGGAGATGTGGCGGAGACAGAGGAACTGAGAATAAAGGATAGCATTTTTGCAAGAGGCAGGGTGGGAGGAGGTGTAATCCAGGTCGCTGTGGGAGTCGATGGGTTTGTAGCAAATGTCAGTGTTGAGTCTATTACCATTGACGGAGATGAAGAGGTCTAGGAAGGGGATGGAGGTGTCTGAGATGGTCCAGGTGAATTTAAGGTCAGGGTGGAATGTGTCGGTGAAGTTGATAAACTGCTCACCCTCCTCGTGGGAGCACGAAGTGGTGCCGATCCAGTCATCAATGTAGCAGAGGAAAAAGGTGGGGAGTGGTATATTCAGGACATGATCAGCAGTAATTTCAAGTAAAATATTGACAATAAATTAAATTGGTGGCTGATTGCATACAGATGCTGTCAGTCAATAATGCAACAAGGGATGTATGTATTGCATTCTAAGTGGTCTAGCTTGGCTCAAGTCTTCTAAGATTGTGTCATGATTCTTATAATTGATGTGGAATTTGCAATTAACACTTTAATCAACATCTAATGTGGTTATGCTGCCAATGATGTAACCTTCATAGATTATCTTTCTCAGTGTTGATTATCTTAGAAATTTGAGCTGTTGAGCAATGTATTAAGTGGGACATGTGCCAAAGTTTTTTCTTTCTTTTGCTTTGTACGCTTGGCGGGCCTTGTAATTAAAAGCCACGATTAACTCCTAAGTGTTTTTGTTCAATTATCACATCTTCATTTTATTGTTCTCTGTCGTAAAACATAGGAACTAAGAGATAGTCATATTGCTTTGTTGTTGAATGTTTCAGATGTTAACTATCTAGTTTCAACTAGCTTGGACCAAAACTAACAATTCAGTCTGTGTGGAGTTTGCACATTCTCCCCGTGTCTGCGTGGGTTTCCTCCGGTTTCCTCCCACAGTCCAAAGATGTGCAGGTTAGGTGAATTGGCCATGCTAAATTGTCCATAGTGTTAGGTGCATTAAGTCAGAGGGAAATGGGTCTGGGTGGGTTACTCTTCGGAGGATCGGTGTGGACTGATTGGGCTGAAGGGCCTGTTTCTACTCTGCAGGGAATCTAATCTATTCATTCTTGGATAGAATTAAAGCATTGTTATGCTGGTATTTGCAAAGGACTACAAGCTGTATTCATGCTAGAAAATTATCAGTTTGGCAGACACTCCATTTTTTTTTCAAACTGCTCAAAGTTCTCGTTACAGTTGACTATCCTTTCCTTACATCGTTCTCCAGATGGTAGCCTTAGAGCTTCTGCTGTCCTACTGTCACATTCTATTTATTACATTTTGTTATTGGTGCACAGTGCAGAGTTTCAAACCCTTTTTCCTCTCTGGATTGAACATAAACATAGAGTTGTTTTTATTATCAATATTGTGTGCTTTGCAGGATGATGGTTTTTGTGGTGCAATATTCTGTAAATATCTAGGGGAACATGTTAATTCAAGATTAGACAGTTATCTAAGTTCTGTAAAGCTATCTTCTAGGACTATATAGTGAATATCAATGCATGGTTCTCTGGTTCTCTAATCTTTCAGCATATTACACAGATGTGCTTTGGTAGTATGGTTTTAAAGCTTTATTTGGATATGAATGCCACTAACAAGGTCACCATATCAACACATACTGTCAATTCCTAGTTGCCACTAACTGTGGTGATAAGATACCACCTTATCACGCACATGTCTGCGTGAGTTTCCTCCAGGTGCTCCAGTTTCCTCCCACAATCCAAAGATGTGCAGGTTAGAGGAGTTGGCCATGCTAAATTGCCTGAAGTGTTCAGGGTATCTGTAGTTTAAGTGCATTATTCACGGTAAATGTAGAGTAATAGAGTAGAGGAATGAATGTGGGTGGGTTGCTTTTCGGATAGTCTGTGTGGACTTGTTGGGCTGGAGGGTCTGTTTCCACACTGTAGGGATTCTATGATCATTTCTATGAGTTATAGAATATTATGTAGCAATTAACGATTTTAGTCTTTATTTTGTGAGAAACTTTTGTCTTTTGATTAACTGGCAAGAAAGAAACATGGCAGATAAAAGATTTTTTTGAGAGAAGATTTTTGAGGAAATTCAAGAGAAACTTCTCTACTGAGGGAGTGATGAGAATGTTGACCTCACTACCACACATGGAGTAGTTGATGTGGATAGATTTAAGGAGACCTAGATAAGTACATTCAGCAGAAAGGAATGGAAGAGTGTGCTGAAAGGTGAAATGTAATATGGTGGGAGGAGGTTCAATTAGAGCACAAATCCCAATATGCACCTATTGGTTGGAATAGTTTGTTATGGCACTGTAGTTTCTACATAATTTTATGTACTGAGTTGACTAGTTTCATTTGTTGTGAGTTGTCAGAGAGAAAAGTTTAGGCCAACAAAGCAGTCTCATACGAGGGTGGTCAGAGGAAATGAGCTATCGTAAATATAGAAACTGACCCCATCACACTCTTCACCTCATCATCAATGGCCCCTGACACCGGTCAAGGGCTGAAGAAATGTAAAAGGAATGTGAAACCTATGATGCTGCTGCTAAACTGTACCTGTGTTCTCTATTTTAGGTCTACACTCTGTTTATTGTATAGTATTCTTGAAATGAACAATGGAGTCAATTGCCAGTTAAGGTTATAGTTCAGAATGACAGCTATTAATTATCATGCTGATGTTATTAATCAGACTTAACAAGAGAGATAATGTACCAAATTTAATATAAAATAAATAAATAAATTATATAAGAAATATTATTAGAGTCAGCATAGTGTTAAGAACATAGCTCCAGGTAACATAAGGTTGCATGAGGTTACCTTGACGATCAAATGTTAAACCATCTATTCTCTATAAATCATATTTAAAACACCAGGTCTCTTGAACATTGTCTTTTAAGCTCAGTGTTATAATGACAACATCTAGATTGACATTTTCTGTACTTTTCAGCCTTTCTCTCTTTGTTGAAGATACACTCCTTAAAGCCTACCGACTATTTTAAAGTCTCACTCTTTGGCTTAATATCAAAGATTTTTTATTCTCCTGTGAAGATCTAAAACAATTCAGCGTGTTCAAGATGTTCTATCATAACAAGTTGTCATTATAGGTATACTGTAAACCTATTATGAGCTCAAACATCATCTCTAACTGATTGAATTCAAAATTCTTAAGTCTGTCAATGAAATCATGAACATTTAGTTATGTTATAGCAGGATTGCTAAAATCCAGCTTTGCATTGTAGTTGACAAATGGCCCTACAGCACTATTCAATGCTTTTTGCTGTATGCATACAGCTTCAGGCAGCTAAAAGTACTAGTTGATGAAACTGAAAAACAGATAGCAATCCCATCAGGAATGTAGCTGCAGTCTACTGCAGAACCTTCTGGAAGATTTGATTGGCAGATCTCAGATTAGCCCAGAATGACCCGCTGAGTAGTACAATTATAGCCTGGTACATTCTGTACAGACAAAGCCTGACTGAACCAAGTGGTGCAGAGAGGGAGAAGTCAACTTTAATAAATTAGTAGTACACCTTTAGGCTCTGATTAACAATCCACACCCTTCCTGCTCATCACCCTATCAAATTTGTACATTCCCAGACCAACCATTTCTGTGAGGTGTTAGTAGTGCATAAATAGCAATGACAGGTATCAAAGTGCTTTCAGAAAGGCATTATTAAACCGACAAACAAGATCTCAAAGGAGTAAATCACTTCAACTAACTGAAGCAAGCTGCCAAGAGTTCTGATTGATGTGCCTGCAGGGCTACAGAAACAAGCTGATAGCTCAATTATCAACTCCACAGATGAAGCATAATAAACTTCCAAACTTCAATTCTAAATATTCCAGTTACTCAACATTAAGTTAGTTACGAGCAGAACTGCTGCAGGGCTGTCTATTTGCAGTGAACTAAGATGCTGTGCTGGAATAGTTGACTGTATGGCTACCAGGAAAAGAACAGAAGGGCAAGCTTTCAATTATATGACATCGTTCAAAATCAAGATATCCCTGAACTCTTTAGAAACAATGAATTTCTGTACTTTTAAAGTTTGGTGTTACAAGTAGAAAATACAGCAGCCAATTTGTACCGAATGTGTTCCCACAAACAGCACTGCGGCAAGGCAAGGTCCTTTTCTTTGCTTCAGTGATGCTGATTGAGGGAAGAGGAGACCCAGGAGAAATGACCTATGCATCTTCAAAATAGCAGCCAAAGAGTCTTTTACATTCACTCTAGGGGACAGACATGGCCTTGCATTAAAATCTCATCTGACAGTGCAGCATTCAAAACTTCTGACTGAGCAGGAAACATTTTTACCCACTGAACCACAGCTTGGCTAAATATGGAGACGTTGTATGTTTAGTCCTAGAGAAGTGAAGTAAAACAAACACTCTCCAATAAACACACACACACAAACTGATTTTAGGTTTGAAAAAACGGGTACTTGGGGCTAATCCTTAAGGGCTATACCACACAGGGAAGTGTTACTTGCGGGAAAAAATATGGAAAAGTTGAGAAAAAAATTTAACAAACATCACTAGTCATCATGCAGTTATGCTGATTCCTAACTATTTTTGAAAATATCTTTCAAGTGAACTGGACGAACGCTGTAAAGAAAACTGACAGAAACTAGCAGCATTAGTGTGAATACAAACATATTTACTTCCACTCCTAATATTGTTTCATGGAATTAAATTCCTTGAAATAGATTTACCTCTGAGATTTGGTTCTTGTCAATTGCTAGGAATTTTAGTTTTGGAAACATTGCTGTTTTACCATCTGAAAGAGAATAAACAAAAAAAATGTGAACACTCAGTAAAGGATATATTTCACATTTGTCAACTAAAAAGACTCCAATTAAATTACAGCAAGTTCGTGCCTCACTGCACTCTCCATGTACTTACATGGCACTGAGTTGCAGTTCATGAGAATCAATCCTGTTTTGGATTCCATGCCCACTCGATGAATGATGAACATCTGGATTGTTCCCCTGCTGGCATTCCTCAGATCGAGTGTTGCCAAACTATAGGAGGGGTTCTCACCATAGATTTGAAACTTCTGACACTGCTGTGTTAAAAGTCAAACCATTCCTCATCCCATCCCATGGCAGAGTGTAGGAAAAGGGATTCGTGCAAAGAAATAATTGGATGTGGGCATTCTTTTTCTGATAATCCGGCAGCAATAGCTAGCATTGGAGCCTAATCTTTATAAACTGTGCTTCTTTACAGAAAGATACACCACCATTGTGAAGCTCTATAAAATCATTCTGATAGAATTAACTAACCTAAATTTGGTATAAAGATGGCTACAGTTGTGAAAGGGTCATTTAAATTGTAGCCTATCAGACTGTTCATTAGTCTCTGAATTCTTTCACTACTTCACAAGAGGAAATATTAAAACAACTATAAGATTAAAACAATCAGATTTAAGAAAAACATATCCACAATACCCTTTGAACCAATTGTCTGCATAAATTTACAAATCCCTGCAATTATGTAATCATCAGTATACCTGCAAGAAGGCTACACCAAGATTTTGTCCGATTGAGTTTTCAGTGTAATTCCACAGCAGGTTATAGCAGATCAATAAGAAACAGCTCTCCAAATGCCAATGCAGAGGGCAAAGTAACGAGATAGGATGTACAGCATTGCAGAAGGTCATGCAGAGGAGAAAAATACCCAATGCATAAACTAACCTGAAGCTTCCCAGTGACTTGATTAAGAAATACTCTACAGTGTTTGATGATCTCCCATAAAAAAAAGCTAAGATTTGACCAATGTTCTTGCTCTTAACCATTATCTGGTACCACACAGATGAGTGTTGAAAAGCTGAACCACTGGATAAGGCTAAAGTGTTGAGATTCACAGAGGAAAATCTGATCATCCTAAAAGGTCGAGGAGGCTGTGAGCATGAGATGTCATGGCCAGTGACGAAAGGGGATAAAAACATAGAAATATTGTTTTCATTAATATTCTTATACCTTGTTGAACATCATCGAAATGAAGTGAGGTTAACCCAGTGTTTGACAGTATGAGCTGCTCCAACCTGGAATGGAAATGACAAAAAAGCCCGAGACTGATAAATAAAATTGTAGCATAAATACAAATATCAAGATTGTGATTTTTAAAATAAGATAAACATGAAGAAGAATTGGACAATACAGGTTCCAGGGTACGAGTGGGACTGTTACAGATAAGTATCACCAGTCCCCACACATTGAGGTGCAGGTATTGCTATACCCCAACCCCTGAAGGAGAAAGTGAGGACTGCAGATGCTGGAGATCAGAGTCAAAAACTGTGGTGCTGGAAAAGCACAGCAGGTCAGGCAGCATCCGAGGAGCAGGAGAGTTGACGTTTCGAGCATTAACTCTTCATCTGACTGACTGACTGTGCTTTTCCAGCACTATACTTTTTGACCCCACCCCTGAAGGACAGTCACCTGGATAGGTGCAGTTGGTCAGGATTAGCTTCCTAAGGTTTCCAGGAGCATTTTGCTTTTTGTCTGCAGGAAACAGCACTGTGCACAACTCCAAACAACTCTAAGAGGTTTGAATATTTTCACATGCAGCTAGATATTAGCCTGAAGCATAGGAGTCTATGTAGAATGCGGATCTACTGAGGTATTGGAAGGAAGGAAAGGCAGTAATGAACTGGGAAAAAGAAAATAAAAGAATTTACATTTCTACAGTACCACTTTAGACCATAACATGTTGTAAATGAAGTGTTGTCAGCGCTCTAGTGTAAAAGTCATACAACAGCCAATTTGCACAGACAGTATCCACACCTTTCAAAGTGCCAATGAAAATTGTCATGGAAATATAATCCAAATAATGTTTCTATTCATTCATGGCACGAGGGCATCAATGATGAGGCGAGCATTTAATGCTATCCATAATCATCTTTCACAAAGTCAGTTGACTTTTTAAACCACTGTAGTACTTCTAAGTAATTAGAAAAGCTAATAGAAAATTATCATTCATTTGTGAGGGCAATGGAATACAAAAGTGAGGAATTTATGTGTCAATTACACAGGGCAGTTGTGAGACCATATCTGGAGTATTGTGCATAGTATTGGTCACTTTATTTAAAGGAAGTTGTAAATGCACTGGAAGTAATTCAGAGAAGAGTTACTATACTAATGCCTGTGTCGCCTTTTTAGGAAAGGCTGGACAGCCGGTCTTGACCGGCTCGAGGCTACAATTTAATTTCTAGATGATGGTAACTCCCAAGATGTTTGTAGTGGAACAAAGTACAAACAGCAATGAACAATACAGCACAGGAACAGGCTCTTTGGTTCTCCAACTCTGCACCGACACATTTTGCCCTTTCATACTAAAAGTGTCTTCACTTACAGGATCCACATCCCTTTATTCCCTTCCTACTCATGGTGCTTCTTGAATGCTACTATAATGTCTGCTTTCACCACCTCCTCTGGCACACACCGTCCTTTCTGAAAAATCTGCCTTGTACATCTCTTTTAAACACAACCCACTGTGGCGCTGCACCTTGAACCTGTGCCCCTGGTAATTCACCCCTCCACCCTGGGAAAAAGCCTCATACTTTCCACTCTATCCATGCCATTCACAATCTTATAAATTTCTATCAGGTTGCTTTTCTGTAACCTCTCTTAAACATCCATATCCTCTGGTAGTGTGGTGACCAGACTGTCCGCAATATTCAAAGTGTGGTCTAACTAAACTTCTTTAAAGCTGCAGCATAACTTGCCTATCCTTATAGTCCATTCCCCTTCCAATGAAGGCAAGCATGCTATGGCCTTTTTTTGACTACCTTATCTACGTGTGCTGTCACCTTCAGTGATCTGTGGACCTGCACACCCAGATCCCTCTACATAGCAATACTCCTAGGGGTTCTGCTATTCACTGTATAATTTCCACCTGTTTAGACCTTCCAAACTGCATAACCCCCTCATTTGTCCAGATTAAACTCCATCTGCCATTTTTCTACACAATCTATACTCTGCTGTATCCTCTGACAATCCTCCTCACTGTCTGCAACTGCACCAATCTCTGTATCGTCCAAGGATTCAGCAATGGTAATGCCATTAAATGTCAAGAGGCAACAGTTAGATTTTCTCTTGAAGGAGATGGTCATTGCCTGGCAGTTGTGTGCCACAAATGTAACTTGCCACTTTTCCAGGTTTTTCTGCATATGGACATATATCATTTTAGCATTTGAGATGAGACACACTAGAGTGATACACAATGCTTTGGATTAATATTATCAAATGAAAATAGTTTATAAAATAAAAGAACCTCATATTCATTTTTGGCTTTAGCAATGCATAAAAGATTCAATGCAAGTAACACTGAAGTTGGATTATATGTTGCTATTTGAACTGCGAGTTTCAACACAAAGAAATGATGTCAATTAACCTTGGCAAATAAGCAATGTGCACCAATTGATTCTCATCAGCCAGCGGATTGGAGCTGAGATCGAGTAATGTCAAGGATTGAAGAACACCAACAGGCCTAAAACAAGGCAAAATGTATGGAAAGAGATTAAATATGCAGACAATAAAAAGAAAACCTAAATATCAGTTACAGATAAAACTAGCAGCAATACACAGGTGTGCATTCAATTCTTAGATTCAATAGTTGAAACATTAAGATTTAGACACATGGTGATAAACATTCAAAAGAAAATTATGAACCAAAATCTAACATTAACAGAGAAGAAAATAATTCAAAGTCCTGTCTAAACTGATTGGTTTGGTCAGAGTATCATACTCCTATTTGGTCCAATTACCTGTACTTTTACTGACACCCAGTCAACTTGGAGGAGGTAAAGTGGAAAAAAGCCAAAAGCTTTTGAGTAATTGATTGCTTGTACGTGGCTCACAGCTATCACTGCGAGGCATTTCATAGTGTAATCTTGGTGAATGCTGAAAGTGGACTAATAATTAGCTTTACCTTTCTAACTCAGAAATAGCATTAGATGCGAAGTGGGCCCTTTCAAGCACAGGCCACATTGGGGCACATTCCAGAACCTGCAAAGAGAACAGAGTCAGATATATACCACATCACCTCATTTTGTTACAGTAAACAGAATGCCAGTGTTACCTGGGCCCACGTCAGTCCATTGTGTTGAATGGCTAATGCCTTCAGGTTGGCGAACGCATCGGACAGGGAGACTGGATTGGAAATAATAGCCAATTTGTTTTGACTGGTGAAACAAGACAGACAGAAAATTACATGAAAAGCAGCAGAAAAAACATTAGAAGCTCCTTTGGGAATCCTAATAGCTTAAGAAAAGCTGGATCATTTAGCTGGCAAGAACAGTCAGAAAACCAAGCACCAGTTTACTTAGTTGATAGAATGCCAGTTTCAGCCAAATTATCTTATCACTTCGCTGAGAGATCATCACTCCTGCACCCAAACCAGGAGAGATGGCAGTGAATGTAAGAGTAGCTTTTTTCATCAAGCCTTGCCTCACTCTATGATTGCAGTCCAATTCCATGTAAGAAAATGGTCAAAACCTGTGTGAGTGGAAGACCGGACTTGCTGCTTTGTCCCTCAAGAAAATTGCACTTGTGAGGGGACTGCACAAACTCATTCTGTCTCATTACCTTGTGCCAGACAATGTCTGACACAGAATATAAATCACAGACAAAGGGCATTTAGTTCAACTGGTCAACATTGGCCTCCTCACAATCCTCTTTCCACCTCTCATCCCATCATCATAACCTTTTAAACATTTATGCCACAGAGATAGGGTGGTAGTGGGCATAGAGGAGTTCTAGAGTCAAATATGGCACTTTGTACAGCATGGAAACTAGTCCACACCGACCACATTCCCAAACTGAACTAGTCCTACCTGCCTGCGTTTGGCCCATATCCCTCAAAACTTTTCTTAATCATGAACTTATCCAAATGTCTTTTAAACATTCTAACTTTACGTGCATTCCACCACCTCCTCTGGTAATTCATTCCATGCACTAACCACTCTGTGTAAAAAAAAAGATTGCCCTTGTGTCCTTTTTAAATCTTTCTTCTTTTGCCTTAAAAATATGTCCCCTAGTCTTGAAATCCCCCGTCCTAGGGAAAAGTCCTTTGCTATTCATCTTATCTATGCCCCTCATGATTTAATAAACCTCTATATATAAGAATTGGGAAAAAAGGTAGACCAAATGGCAGAGGACCCTGGCATGCAAAGTCAAACATTTATGAAATGAGTTTGAAAATCACAGGGCAGCTTGGATCACTGCTGCACCGACTCATTACATTACATTACGGTGTGGAAACAGGCCCTTCGGCCCAACAAGTCCACACCGACCCGCCGAAGCGCAACCCACCCATACCCCTACATTTACCCCTTACCTAACACGATGGGCAATTTAGCATGGCCAATTCACCTAACCTGCACATCTTTGGAGTGTGGGAGGAAACCGGAGCACCCGGAGGAAACCCACACAGACACGGGGAGAATGTGCAAACTCCACACAGTCAGTCGCCTGAGGCGGGAATTGAACCCGGGTCTCCGGCGCTGCGAGGCAGCAGTACTAACCATTGTACATTAGCTTCATAAAATTTGCAAGTACCTTCATAGGAAACAAATAGATGTTGTTGATCATTTACGTTCAAGATTGAAAATGTTTACATTGCCACTGGGCAGAAGCACAACTGAACATATTAGTCAACCTAATAAGGTTGAGATGTCTTACACTGATGATGGACAAAAGTTTGGACAACACTGGATGGACAGCATTCAATTAATAATAACATCGGAGCAGGAGTAGGGTTTTCAGGCCCCTAAGCCTGCTCTACTATTCAATTAGATTATGGCCAATCCATATCTTAATTTCATTAATCCACCTGGGCTCCAGAAACCTTCACAACCTTACCTTACGAAAAAATCTTACAGCTTTTGGGGGAAGAGAGAGTGTATTAGATTTCCACAATCCTTTGTTTGAGGAAATGCTTCTTGATACCTTACTGGATGGACAAGCTCTAGTTTTAAGGCTATTTATCCATCATCCAAGTAACCTTTGAGGATGACAGATCAGAATCCCAAAGTATTTGCAAACTTTAATTCCAAAATGTAATTTTTTAAATACAATTGCTCCAACCAAAAGATGTAAATTCAGTGACTATTTGGCAAAGTATCAGGAATATACAGTAAAATGGGGTTAAACGACTCCAAGCCCTGGTGTGTGTGTAGTGGACTGATGTATTAGTTGTGGTAGTGTGTCATGAAAGTCACAGTTTGAGGACATCTATCAAACACCCCTACATTGTGGGTGAAGAGGAAAAAGCTCATTTGCTCTGAGTATTGCCAGTCAGCTACCATTGAGAGGGGCCAGGATCAAAGAACCTCAATCAACCTGAAAAGCCACAAATCTTAAATTAACTGCCCAACCACCAATGTCAACACTACTGGTACCATACCATGTAAATGCGGCAATGTTATACAATCTATTCTTACCGAACAACTCAGAATTGTCCATATATCTTTTATTTTTGGACACACTACTTAGCACTAACCTGTGTGTGGTGTTCTTAATCTTTCTCCTATTTAGTAACTAAAAAACTCACTTTTGTTCATTCAAGAAAGCCTGGTTAAATGGGATCCTTTTAAAAATTTAAGTTCATTTGGTTCTGGGAGGAGGGATCCACAAGGGAAGGAATCCATTAAAACTTGGGAGCCTGACAATTTGGGATATCCTGTCTGGAACCATAACAGAGGATTGTTGCTGCAGACAGTTATGACATCTTAATCAGAAAAATTTCAGCTGGAATCAAATAATGCTTTATTTTCCTGCTATTATTGCTTTGCTTTGATAACATTGTTTCTTCCCCATCCCCACCACTCAAAATAAAATCAGTTTTATGTTATAAGACTTCTGAAATTATTAGCTTTCATAGATTCCATACCTGAGATCAAGGTGTTCAAGTTTCCTCAACTGCCGAGTAATTTGCGCTACCTTATCCCAGGAAGCAAGCAGGTTTTTGGCCAAATCCAACTCTATAATATCTGAAAGAGTATGGTGAAGGAAATGATTTGATAAACTACCCCAGCTGCAATCAAGGCATGATTCCCCAATCCTGCACTAGCAATACTGGAACCATCACCTGTGAAGCAATAAGAAGTTGATCAACCAACCTCTTTAAGATAGGTATGAAGTGTGCCGGGGGAGATAAAGAAATAAGGAAAGAGCTTACATTTTTGCAATGTCTTTTAGAAAATTAACCTCAGGGTATTCAAAACACAGAGTCAGTAAACTACATTTTGAAGTGCAGTCACTGTTGAAATGTAGGGAAACAAGGTATCCAATTTGGACATGGCAAGAGCCCACAATCAGCAACAAACCTGTGAAATTGAAAAGGCAATCTAACTTCACAAAATTATCAAAGCACTTAGATCAAAGATCTCAGATAGCTTCTGTACTTTGACAGTGATTAGCTGACGAGAACCAGACCCCACAGTAACAGCAGGCTACTGCAGTTGTAGGAGAAAGTACACACTGCAGATGCTAAGGATCAGAGTCAGAGTGTGGTGCTGGAAAAGCACAGCCAGTCAGGCAGAATCCAAGGAGAAGGAGAATCGACATTTCGGGCATTAGCCCTTCCTGATGAAGGGCTTAGGCCCGAAATGTCGATTAGCCTTCTCCTTGGATGCTGCCTGACTGGCTATGCTTTTCTAGCACCACATTCTTTGATCACTGCAGTTGTGTACTGCAGAACAAAAACAAACATCATATCCAATTGCTCCATCTGCTGGTTAAAACAATAAGTCCTGGCGAACATGTGTATGCACCCTTCTCTCTGCCTACCTTTCATCATCTTTCTGTGAGCACTATGCCACACACAGCCTCACTAAGCAACTGCTGATTCCACTGAAGCTTGACAGTGGACCATTTGGATCAGTTCCCAGAAACCCGATGCAGCTTGAAGGTTCGGTGCAATTCCCGAGAATTGCCTGAGATGGAGCTCTAACCAGTGGTTGTATGTTACCAAAGGGAACGAAATGTCAAGTAGTCTCAACTTGGCTGAGTGAAGACTTTCCAATATCTTTAAAAACCTGTGAAGGTTTAATTAGAGGCAAAGAAACCTTAATCTGAACAAACTATGGCCACACCTTCAACTTCCTAGGTCTGAAACTCTGGAATTCCCTCCCTAAGCCTCTCTATCTTCCACTTCTCCTTGCAGGTATTCCATAAATCTAAAGATCTTAGACCAAACTTTTAATCAGTTATCCAAATATTTTGATAGGCGTCTCAATGGCACATTTTGTCCGAGAATACTCCTGTAAAATACTTGGGCACATTTTATTATATTAAGGTCCAAATAAATGCAAGCTGTAACTGTTTAATGATAAAATTGGCTAAGTCAAGGTATAATAAAGTTTACAAACTTTTTCACAGCAATTTTAGTGCCTTTGGTGTCAATGAAGCTCTAGCTCTCCTCTCAATTGGGTATACATCCCATTCAAATGGACGGATGCAGCTCTCTCTCTCTCGTCCCATTCTTAGTTCAATGGTTATTTTGAGACATTATTGATAATAGCCCACAAACATGTATGTACAGAGTCTTAATGAAGAGAAATTCACAAAGCTTTGATCCCCATTTATGCTCTATTGCCAGCAACACTTCACCATATAAAGGAAAGGTGGTAAGAAAAAAAAACAGAACTGTAGACTGGTGAGCCTAACATCGGTGGTGGGAAAATTGTTGGAGGGAATCCTGAGGGACAAGATTTGCATGTATTTGGAAAGGCAAGGACTAATTAGGATCGTCAATGTAGCTTTATGTGTAAGAAATCATGGTTCATGAACTTGACTGAAATTTTTGAAGAGGTGTCAGAAGATTGAAGGCAGAGCAGTGGATGTGATCCATATGGACTTCAGTAAGGTGTTTAACAAGATTCCTCATGGTAGACTGGTTAGCAAGGTTAGATCACACGGAATACAGGAGGAACTAACTACTTACATACAGAATTGGCTCGAAGGTAGAAGTCAGAGTGTGGTGTTGGTGGAGGATTGCTTTTTAGACTGGAGGCCTGTTTTCATAAATTATATAAATGATTTGGATGTGAACATAGGAGGTATGGTTAGTATGTTTGCAGGTGATACTAAAATTGGAGGAGTAGTGAACAGCAAAGGTTACCTCAGAATACAATAGGATCTTGATCAAGATGGGCCAAGGAATGGCAGACTGAGTTTAATTTAAATAAATGTGCGGTGCAGCATTTTGGATAGGCAATCAGAGCAGGACTTATACTCTTAATGGTAAGGTCCTGGGGACTGTTGCTGAACAAAGACCTTGGAGTGCAGGTTCACAGTTCTTTGAGAGTGGAGTCACAGGTAGATAGGATAGTGAAGAAGGCAGTTGATATGCCTGCCTGTATTGGTCAGAGTATTGAGTACAGAAGTAGAGAGATCATGTTGCAGCTGTACAGGACATTGTTTAGGCTACTATTGGAACATTGCATGCAATTCTGGTCTCCCTGCTAGAGGAAGGATGTTGTGAAACTTGAAAGGGTTCAGAAATCTTTACAAGGATGTTGCCAGGGTCAGAAGGCTTGATCTACAACAAGAGGCTGAATAGACTAGGAGTATTTTCTCTGGAGCAACAGAAACTGAGGGGTGACTTTATAAAGGTTTATAAAATCATGAAGGGCATGGATTGGGTAAACATGGTTGGGGTAAAAATGTCTTTTCTCCAGAGTGGGGAAGTTGAAAACTGGAGGGCATAGGTTAAGGTGCAGGTAGAAAGATATAAAAGGGCCTAAAAGGGAACTTTATCATACAGAAGGTGGTGCATGTATGAAATGAGCTACCAAAGGACGTGGTGGAGGCTGATATAATTACTACACTTACAAGACATCTGGATGGGTATATGAATAGGAAGGGTTTCGAGGGATATGACCCAAATGCTGGCAAATGGGACTAGATTTATTCAGGATATGTGGTCGGCATGGACAAGTTGGACCGAAGGGTCTGTTTCTGTGCTGTATTTCTCTATGACTCTATAACTCAGGCACACAATAAGCTGAACCAAGCCTTCACCTCAATTATCGGCAAGAGGTATTCCAGTCTACTTTAAGGTTTCATATACCTGCATCATGTATGCTGTATATCAAGATGCTAATTTACAAGGGCTTGCAATAATTAAAATTTTTTTGTTTGAAAAGTTGCTGCATAGTGTACACAGTGCAGAAATAGCCATTTGGTTGAATGGGTCCGAGTTACATACCTAGCCTTCCCCAACTACTGCATCTAACACCATCAACACAATATTCTGTGTCGTTACTATTCATGAGTTTATTCAGCTTCCCCATAAATACATCTATGCTATTCACTCTATGTGAACTCTACATTTCAATCACTGTTGTGGTTCTGTTCGCCGAGCTGGGAATTTGTCTTGCAAACGTTTCGTCTCCTATCTAGGTGACATCCTCAGTGTTTGGGAGCCTCCTGTGAAGCGCTTCTGTGATCTTTCCTCCGGCATTTATAGTGGCCTGTCTCTGCTGCTTCCGGTTGTCAGTTCGAGCTGTCCGCTGTAGTGGCCGATATATTGGGTCCAGGTCGATGTGTTTGTTGATAGAGTCTGTGGATGAGTGCCATGCCTCTAGGAATTCCCTGGTTGTTCTCTGTTTGGCTTGCCCTATAATGGTAGTGTTGTCCCAGTCGAATTCATGTTGCTTGTCGTCTGTGTGTGGGGCTACTAAGGGTAGCTGGTCGTGTCGTTTCGTGGCTAGTTGGTGTTCGTGTATACGGATCGTTAACTGTCTTCCTGTTTGTCCGATGTAGTCCTTGCATGGGATTTTGTACACTACATTGGTTTTGCTTATGTTGGGTATCGGGTCCTTCGTTCTGGTGAGTTGTTGTCTGAGCGTGGCTGTTGGTTTGTGTGCTGTTATGAGTCCTAGTGGTCGCAGTAGTCTGGCTGTCAGTTCAGAGATGCTCCTGATGTATGGTAGTGTGGCTAGTCCTTTGGGTTGCGGCATGTCCTCGTTCCTACAGCGGACAGCTCGAACTGACAACCGGAAGCGACAGAGACAGGCCACTATAAATGCTGGAGGAAACAGCACAGAAGCGCTTCACAGGAGGCTCCCAAGCACTGAGGATGTCCCCTAGACAGGGGACGAAACGTTTGCAAGACAAATTCCTAGCTCGGCGAACAGAACCACAACAACGAGCACCCGAGGTACAAATCTTCTCCCAAACTTTGAATTTAAATCACTCTCTAGGGAAAGAAGTTTCTCCTGAATTCTTAATTAATTGGATTTCCGATGACTGTTATACTTATTGCCCACGAGTTTGGAGTCCTATCCAAGCAAAAATCATCTGTTCTTCATCTATCCCAGTAAACCCTTCCATAAAGACCTCTATCAAATCAAAATCAAAACCGAAGAAAAGCCAAGTGCATCCAGTCATGAAACTCCAGCCATCATGATACAAGCTGAAGACCCCATTAGTAGCTCAGAAATATTGTTTTTGCACACTTCCTTTTCTAACAGACAATACATAATGTTCCTTTAAATCAGCAGTACTAAATGAATATTGTAAGGATACTTGGGCAGACTTCTGAGATCTCCTCCTCTTCTTTGACGTGGCTGACTTGACACCCACTGACTGAAACAACCAACAATGCATCAAACCACCTGTATACAGACAGAAAATTGGATATTGTTAGAGCTGCCACTGACGTACAATAGGGAGCTCCTGTGAAAAACACTCAATTTCAATTCAATGACATTTTACTGTGTGAAAAACAGTTTAAAAGATGAATAACTATATCCCATATTTCTTGTCACTTTGGTCTTCTGGTGTGGACACAGATGATTCATATTAAGAGTATACATGATGTGATTATAAAATTTAACTTTTACTTATGCACATTTATTTAATGGTTATTTCCTATAACCAGACTGGTCTGCTTTTGGAGCAATTGGGTCTTCCCAGTGACAGTTTATTCTTAATATGACAGCAACTGGGGATGGATCTAAACAGACAACATGACTGCAGCTCTGTGGTTTAAAATACAGCTATCCTCATTCATTCTCTCACTCAGAATACAGTGCAGTGAAAACCATAGATATACAGTCAATAATGGATAGGAAATCCAGCCTGACCAACACATCTGCATAACAATACAATTGACTGTCAGGAAGGGTGAAAATGCAGATTAAAAATCCAAGCCACTTAATGAAAAAGAAAATCTAATTGTGCATTTAGCATCTTTCCAAAATCTGCAGCGCTTCAATCCCAGTTAGATGCTGGGCAACAGATTCTTTGACACCAACAGATTCAACAGCCTATTCCATATGGATGGACCTATGATCTACGCCTATTTAGAACAGAAGGGAGAATAAAGCAATACCTTTGAGCCCTTATGGTTTAATGTAGGAGGAACCAACTCCATCTGGTGCCCACCTGGTAACTCAATATGGGATAAGTACAAGTCTCAGATAATCCTTAATAGAGTGGAACAGACGTCCAACTTTTGGCCATCCTCATGGCAAAGGAAGGTGGGTGCCCAGCTCAGATAATCTGGTAGGGGTGAGAAGACCATCAGAAATAGGAACAGGAGTAGGCAATTTGGCCCCTTGAGTCTGCTCTACCATGGCTGATCCAACATTTATTATCCCTACTTTCCTGCCTTTACCTCTAACCCTTGATTTCCCCAACCAAATCTTATAGAATCCCCACAGTGTGGAAACAGGCCCTTTGGCCCAACAAGTCCACATTGACCTTCCGAAGATTATCCCACCCAATCATTCCCCATTACCCTATATTTATCCCTGACTAGTGCACCCAACCTACACATCCCGAACACTATGGGCAATCTAACACGGCCAATTCACCTAAGATGCACATCTTTGGATTGTGGGAGCAAACCAGAGCACCCATTGGGAGAATGTGCAAACTCCACAAAGGCAGTCGCCCGAGGCTGGAATCTAATCTGGGTCCCTGGCGCTGTGAGGCAGCGGTGCTGAGCCACCGTGCCACCCATTCAAGAATCCATGCCGTACCAATCAAAAAATCTATCTACCTCAGCCTTAATTATAAACAAGGACTCTAACCCCACAGCTCTCTTTGGCAAGGAGTCCTAAAGACTCGCAACCTTTTGAGAGAATTCTCCTCATCCTGGTCTTTAATTGGCACCTCTTTGTTCTGAGCCTGTGCCCTCTGGTCCTATTTTTCAATGAGATCACCTCTCATTCTTCTAAACTCCAGTGAGTAGAGTCTCAACCTGTTCAGCCTTTGCCTGTAAGTCAAACCCTCTATCCCAGGGAGCATCCCAGTGAACTTTCTCTGAATGTCCTCCAATGGAATGATATCTTAATTAAGGGGCTCAAAACTGCTCTCAAAAATCCAGCTGTGGTCTCATCAACGCCTTGTATAGTTACAGCAAGACTCTTATACTTCAATCCCCTTGAAATAAGGGCCAACTTTCCAGTAGCTTTCCTGATTACCCACCGCACCTGCGCGCTAGCTTTCAATGTTTCATGTACAACTACCCACAAGTTCCACTGTGTTGTGGCTTTCTGCAATTTTTCTTGATTTACAATTCTTGTATTCTCTTCCAAAATGAACAACTTCACATTTTCCCACATTACATTCCATTTGCCAACTGTTTGCCCATTTATGAACATATCAAAATCTGGATGTTAAGTTAGCTCGCTGAGCTGGAAGGTTTATTTTCAGAAATTTCGTCACCATGACTAGGTAACATCATCAGTGAGAGTCTCTCGTGAAGTGCTGCTGGTATGTCCTGCCTCTCTATTTATAGGTCTTGGTTTCTTAAGGTGGGTGATGTCATTTCTGGTTCTTTTTTCCCAAGGGAAGGTAGATCGATTTAGATCCTGTGTGTTTATTGATGGAATTCTGGTTAGAATGCCAGGCCTCTACTGTCAAAATCTCTTTCTGCAAACTTTGTATCCATTTTGCAACCTGCCTTTCCACCTATTTTTGTGTCACCTGCAATTTTGTCTCTCGTACATTCCATTTCTTCCTCTAGTCTTTAATATATATGAAAAATAGTTCTGGCCCCAGCACTGATCCCTGTGGAAGTATTATTTGTAATACTTATGGAAGGTGCATTTCCAACATGATTGTGCACCTCAGAATACACTGAGTTACCATCCCTCATCTGCTTCAACAATTCAAGGCCTTAAGCTGTTCCATTCTGCCACAGCACAAGCTGAAATGGTCTGTTATTACGTTTGGTTCATTTGATCTTGGTTTCCAGATTCAATGCAACAGTAGCTACAGTGACATTCTAATGTATTAATCCAATTTGAAAACAATTCCACAAATTACAACTCATTTTATAGTGAATAACCAATTTCAGAGCAATGCTTGCTTTGAAAAATATATCAAACAGAGAGAATGGTTTATTACCTTGAGTTCAGCTGATCCCCCCCCCTTTACATTTTACTGTCTTATTGTGTTATTACTATTTTGCTCCAAAATTTTAATCAGTATCTTAAATATATTATGAATTTATTTGTAGCCATAATTAAGACGGTTTGGTTATTCTGCTAAAGTGTTTGTGGAATATTAGAGTTCTGTAGGTGATTACATTTATAATTATATCTAAATAACACAATCATCTGTACAGGGGGCAAGAGTGAGAAGTGTCTGAGGAGGATTCTGTAAGAAATCTACCTGCTCACTACAACTGAGAAGGGGATCGCGGAGGACACTGTGTCAAAGAACAGCTGAGAGAGTAAATGGTGCAGTTATGGTACATTTAAACTTGTAAAGCAGGGGAGTGGGTTGACTAATGAGCCTAGTTTTGGAAATACTAGTTTTGAGGACAAAAGAGAGAAGATAGAGAATGGGGAAAAGGAAATGAAGCAAGGCTTGTGTGTTGAAAATGAACAAAGAAATGATGAGCAAGAAAGAGATCAGGGCAGGGTGAAATTGTACGCCTGCAAATGCATGGAATATCATTAATTAAGTTGGTGAACTGGAAGCAGAAATTGCTCGAGGGAGATATAACCTAGTAGTAGTGACCGAAACATGGCTTAAGCCAGAGCAGAACTGAATACTTAACTTCTGGAGTTTTTGGCAGAAGCAGGAAGAGTTTAAAAAAAAAAGGTGAAGTAATTTTGGTCAAAGGTAGTATCATAGCCCTTGAATGAGAAGCAATTTCTGATTTAAAATCTGTATGACTGAATGTGAGAAACAAGAAGGGAGTAGTGGCCTTGTTGGGCATTTATTATAGACCTCCAACTTATAGAGGGAGTAGAAGAGAGCATTTGCAGTCAAATTTTGGAAATCTGAGGTCCAATAGGGTTCTGATAGTTGATGATTCCAATTATCCTAGGGTAGACTAGCTAAAAGGTAGTGTGTGGAGCACAGAGTAGGAGAAATTCCTGCAAGTCTTATGAGGGAGAAAGCTGTGCTGATTCTGGTCCTTGGAAATCAGGTAGGCCAAGTGGAGAATGTCACAATGGGGAGCATTTCGGAAACAGAGATCATAACATAATAAAGTTCAATGTTAAGTTGGAAAATGATAAAAATCAGTGAAGGATTAAAAATCCCAAACTGAAAAACGGCATATTTTAGAGGTCATAGATTTGAACTGGAGCTGGTTAATTGGAAATCCATTTAAATAGATAACACAGTGGATGAAAAAGTGGGAGACTTTCAAAAGAGGGATGGCTAGGTCTCAAACTAAGTACATACCCATGAAAAATAAATATGTGGTACCCAAAGCTGGAGTACCTGGATGCCTAAGGACATTAATGAGAAAATAAGGAAGAAAAAGGAGGCACATGATGAGTACTGGAATAATATTAACAATAGAAATCAGGACAAGTATGTCAAATGCAGGACACAGGCAAAGGCTGGAGAAAGGAAGGCTAAGAGGAAGCATAAGGAAAGGATGGTAGATTGCGCTAAAGCAAACAGTAAAATGTTCTTCAGACATATTAATGATAAAAGATTAGTTAAGGAAAGAGCGATGGCCTATAAGGGACAAGCAAGGATAAGCTGCTCACTCAAGCAAAGGATATGGCAGCGGTACTAAATGATTACTTCGCCTCTACCTTTAACAAATTGAAAATGTTGAGCAACTGAGCAGTATAGTGACAGAAAAAGTAGAGGTGCTAAAAAAGCTGGCAGCAATTCATGTAGAGAAGTCACCAGGTCTGGACAGGATGTATTCTGGAATGCTGAGAGGTAAGGGAGAAATTTGCAGAGCCATGGACAGAAATTTAACAGGCATCTTTGAAGGCAGGATTTGTGTTGAGCTTATTAATTCTAAAAATATTCAATATAAAGTTACTTGTAACACGAGGAGGGCGCCATCAAGTCCATGCTGGCTCACCAGTCAGTCCCATCCCTCTGCTCGATCCCCATAGCCTAGAGGCTTTATAGCCTTCAAGTGCACATCTAATTTCCTTTTGAGATCATTGTTTCTACTTCCACCACCTCCTATGAAGTAGCAGGTTCCTCCCAGTTGCTGCATTAAAACATCCTCTCAGCATCTCTTGTCCAAGACCTTACATTTGAAACTCTTTGTCCTTACTAATCAGCTAATTAGAACAGCTCTTCTTTCTCTGTCTTGTCTAAGCTCATCATAATCTTGTACACCTGCATCAAATCTCCTCAAATCTCTTTTGCTCCAAAGGAGAACAAACCCAGATTAAAATAAAAGCCATTTTGCTGGTAAGGGAGAGAGGATATGATTTGATACCAGGAGGTCTTGTGGTAGAACTCTGGCCATTTTTAATCAAAGTTGGCAATCCTAGTCTGCAAAGATGATGAAACAAAACAAGCTAAATTCATGTTTGGATAAAATAAAAAGGAAGCAAAGAATATGAATTGACATGACAGGAAAGGCAATGACAAGACATTAGTAAAAGCAAATTTCATCATATATATTTGTGAATGTTTTTCCTTCTTGTGTGAATGGTACATCATTTATTTTGAAGAATGGTGAGTCTTTCAAAGAGCCATGATAAACCACAGGGCCTCCTCCTGCTCTGTGCCATTCTGCAATTACCTTTGTTTCACATCTTGGCTTCCCAAGAATTCGATAGGTTTCTTGCCCCAGAGAAGCGGATTGCCTCGACAGTCCTGTATTCCTTGATTGCCCTCTTGGCCATAGCGGTCCCTCACTGCCGTGAGAAAATCGACTCCAAAGTTTGCTTTTTGAGGGCGAATGAACGAGCCACCTGTGGGATGACTGGGACAAAAAGATGTACTTTTAGTCATTGCATTCCTTCCAAATCAGGATCCAGGGCTCACTCTGATTCTGAGCAATTCCCCATCTTCCCTCCTTCCCTTCCTTTCCCCTCAAAAAAAAGGAGGGAAAGCAGTCAGGGCCTATAGCTTTTGGCCTGTAGCAGGTCAGGAGATGACAGCACTGAAGGGTGGAAAACAACAAGATTACATAGAGGAGAAGGAAAGAAGAGAGGATCTTTGTTTTTACGTGAATACTAAAGGAAAAGGTTGTTATAAATAGTCTGTTGAGGAATGGTAACATCATTATGTTAATAGTAATCAAGAAAACAGAAGTTCAAACCCCACCATGGGCAGTATGTAAAATTGACTTCAGTTTAAAGAATTGGAAATAAAAATGTGGTCTCACTAAGAGTTGTGAAGATGCTGAATTTTCATAAAGCTCAACAGATTCATCAATGTCCCGTTAGGTGGGATACACGTCTGGACCTATATCTGACTCCAATTCATTATTCACTTCCCCCTCCCCCCAACCTCCCTTGCAGGACTTAACTGATAAAGATGAGAAAATAGAATTGGCTTGTTTTGAGGTGAATGCCAATGCTACTTGCTGGTAAGTGTAGCAGACTGAGCTCACACATCCTCTGAAAATCTTTCTCACCAGACAATCCCAGTCTCCAACTATCCAGAATGCAATGAGTGGCAGCGTGACATGTGCCCTGTTAGAATGCAATCCACGAACAGGCTGGATATGGATTGTGACTTCAACTGAGAAAAAACACACACACACAATAGTTGTGAAGTTAATTTATCAACTATTATTATTACCAGAGAGGGGGTGTTGGAACCTGATTGTTTATATCACAGTGCAAATTAATATCTTATGACTGGAAGTGGCTCCTGTGGCTCGATCCTAGTAAGATCAGTACCTTTGGGCACTGAAGAGTGGGGGTAAAACCGTAGGTCTGTATCCCATCACCTCTGAGCATTAAGGGGGACTGGATCTAATCAATGTTCATATGTAAGCCACTGCTTAGGTGCCGTAGAAAATGCTGAAATGTATAGATTTATACCCCAGTATGAATCAGAGGAACAGGTTTGGCAGTGGTCAGATTTCTAGTCACCTTTCCACTCTCTAGGTGTTGGAACATGAGATAGAGATTGAAAATAGATGCAGCTCACATAATTGTGGAAGAGGTTGAGCAGAGAGAAGAAATTCAAGTACCTGCACTGAAAATACTGCACTCCTTCATGTGTCCCATTGTGTTTTCCTCGTTCAGGATTGTCCCATTCTATTCCAAGCCAGATTCCTTGAAAACAAACAATGCACTTCTATCATTTGAACTTCATATTTCATCTGCCTGTCAAATCTTGTAACACATATTCTAATAGTTACTTGTCATGCCATCTAAAACTGTCACCTGTCCCAGAATTACTTCAGCAATCTCAGCAAGCACAATCAGTATGACTCTTCTTCAGAACTGAAATTGTGCTTTCTATCCTATTGATGGGGGAGTCGCTAACAGAACAGATGGTGAGAGTGTCCAGAGCAAAGACAGAGGTGGTAATGATGGTAAAGGAGAAATGGGAATGCAAAATAGGTGTAAAATGATAGGTGTCTGAAGGAAAAAATGGGCCCACTTTCCCGCTGTTTCCCCCTTTTCTTCATTGATCTTTTCCAGAGACAGTGAATTCCTTCTCCCTTGACCCCATTTTAACTTTTCCTTTCTGGTCTCCCAGAATTCTAGTGAAATTGAGCATGACCCTCATGGTTTCCTCAGCTTTTAGCAAGATATTGGAATACTACCTCAGCAACCTTTTTATGTCCCAATGGTCTATTACAGGCATTGTGTTGGTGTCAACTGCATTAGGATGCTGGCTGGGTGAGCTGAAATGGTAAGCTACTTGGGCTGAATGCTTTAAATTTGACCTCAACTTTCAATATTCACACAACCTCAGATTCCTTATGTTTTTATATATCATAGCCCCCTCCTCCTCCAGTTTTAATTTCCAATATATCTCTGCTTCATAAAATGTTTTTTTTAAACTCATACTGAATTCTCCTCTGACTTTTCATCTTCTTTTCCAATAGTTTGGTGGATTCCCTCTTTCAGGCACCGTTTCTCTACATTGTCCCATTCCATGGAACGCAATTATCCTTGAGGCTTCTTGGCTCTCAATACCTCCTATCAGTTCACACTCTCTTGCTTTCTAATTCAATCCTCTTTGATCCCAAATCTCAGCAGCTGCTCATTCCTTCCTGAGTCCAACATCCAAGGTCCTACAACTGAAGTGACCATCTAACACGGCCCGGTGAACACCAACTCTCCTTGACTAATAAATAGATAACAACAAGACATACAGTCTATGTAAACTCCATCTCCTGGTGTGTGTGCACGTGCACACATTTAAATAAACAACAATGTATCCAAAACATTTATGAAAAATATTGCCACCATTGTTCTCCACAGGAGAATGAAGATTCAAATCAAAACAGCTGTGCACATTAGATCAATTTGTAAAGTCTACGGTACAGTTTTTGTTTACTCAGTTAATGATGGAAAATTGAAATAATATTAACTTACATTGGTCCAAAGTATAAAAAGAAAGCACATGTATCTCTACAGGTATTCCAAGGTGCTTTAGAGTCAGTGAATTATCTTTTGTAGCATGGTCACTGTTGTAATGTAGAAGACATAGGGGCCAATTTGTACACAGCATTGTGATAACGAGCAACCAGTCTGTTTAAATTGGGTGGTTGAAGGATAAATATTGCACAGTACATGGTGGAAAACTCTTATACTCTTCTTCAAAGTTTTTAAACTTCTAAGGTAGATGAAATCTCCACTGAACATCTCTGCAATACAGCACTTTTGACAATGCAGCTTACTACTGCGCTGTGCGTGTCAGAGTGGATCTCTTACTCACGCCTCTAAAGTTGAACTTGAACTCACAATCTTGAGTCTTCAAAATGGGAGAGTGTTATCCCCCTGAGCTACAGCTGACAGAGATAAAGTACCAACTGCACACCAATCTAATATCAAATGGAAATGACATTGGGAGCATTCTCACCATATAGACCGCTGCGATTTCAGAAGGAGGCTTACCACCACCATCTTGGGGTAAATAAGGATGAGCAACAGACACTGGCCATGCCAATGACACCTATACCCTACCAAAGAAGAAAGAAACCTCCACCAATTCTCAAACGTTTTGGGGTCAAGTCCAGGAACTCCTCCTTCCAGTGATTGAATAATATAAAGAGAACTTTTCTTCAATGTGAGAATTACCTCAACAAGCATGAATAGAATCAGAAAGATTGTTATTTAACTATACCAGGTGCTGATGGGACTGTTCCTACAAAGCGTACAGTTCCGTATTCGTCCCGATAGATGATTCTTCTGCCCACAGCATCACAAGGCACACTGTCACTCTGTGTCATCTTTGAGATATTTCAATCTCTGATGGCTCGTCCAAATCTGAACAGAAATTGAAAAGAGATATATCAGATTATCCTCACAATATATGACTGTGCTGAGCTAAATCTGATAGAATTGGCCAGTTTCTGCACACATTATCCTCTCTCCTAACTTCTGCATGGAAGGTTGGCTTGTGCAATGCACTGGGCTGTATTCGCAACTCTCTGTAATTTCTTATGGGTCCTGGGCAGAACAGGCTGTGATGCATCCGGTAGAATACTTTCTATGGTGCATCTATAAAAATTGGTAAGAGTCTTTGTGAACTTGCTGCCGTGTGTGTGTAGAAGTGCTTCCTAACATCTCTCCTGAATTGTCTAGCCCTAATTCTCAGACTATGCCTCCTAGTATAGCATCCCCAACCAGTGGAAATAGTTTATCTTGATCTACCCTGTCTTTTCCTGTAATATCTTGAAGACTTCAATCAGATCAATCCTTAGCCTTCTGAACTCCAGAAAACAGGCCTAATCTGTATAATCTCTCGTCAAACATAACTCCTGAAGTCCAGATACTGTTCTTGTCAACCTATGTTGCACTCCCTCCAAGACTAATAATATCCTTCCTAAGAATACAACCATAGTTTATGTAATTAGTCTTATTCCCCTGTTTTTCCCCCAACAATTCTGCGATTTACCTCCCACCTTTACCAATTAGAGTCAGAGAGATAGATGTACAGCATGGAGACAGACCCTTCTGTCCAACTCGTCCATGCTGACCTGATATCCTAAATTAACCTAAATGCCATTTGCCAGCATTTAGCTCTAAACCCTTCTTATTCATTTACCCATCCAGCTGCCTTTTAAATGCTGTATTTGTACCAGTCTTCATTACTTCCGCTGGCAATTCATTCCATACACATACCATCACCTACGTGAAATTCTTGCCCCTTGGGTCCTTTTTAAAACTTTCCCCTCTCACCTTAACCAATGCCCTATTGGTTTGGACTCTCCAACCTCTGGGAAAAGACCTTGGCTTTTCACCCTATCCATGCCCCTCACAATTTTGTAAACCTCTATAAGGTCAATCCTCAGACTCTGACACTCCAAGGAACGTAGCCCTAACCTATTCAGCTTCCTCCTATGGCTCAAACCCGCCAAACCTGGCAACAACTTTGTAAATTTTTCTGAACCCTTTCGTTTCGCAACATCTTTCCTATATTTGGGAGAACAGAACTGAACACAGTATTCCATAATGGTCTAACCAATGTTAAGTACAGCCACAAAATGACCTCCCAACTCCTATACTTAATGCATTAACCAATAAAACATACCAAAGACATTCTTCACTATTTTGTTTACCTATGACTCCATTTTTAAAGAACTATGAACCTGCACTCCAAGGTCTCTTTGTTCAGCAACACTCCCCAGGACCTTACCATTAAGAGTATAAGTCCTGCTCTGATTTGTCTTTCTAAGATGCAGCACCTCACGTTTATCAAATTAAATTCCACCTGCCACTCCTTATCCAACCCGATCAAGGGGTAACCTTTTCTGCTGTCCACTACACCTCCAATTTTGGTGTCACCTGCAAAGTTACTAACCATACCTATGTTCACATCCAAATCATTTATATAAATGACAGTGGACCTAGCACCGATCCTTGTGGCACACCGCTGGTCACAGGCCTCCAGTCTGAAAAGCAACCCTCCACCACCACCCTCTTTCTTCCAACTTTGAGCCAGTTCTGGATCCATATGGCTAGTTCTCCCTATATTTCAATGTGATCTAACCTTGCTAAACAGTCTGCCATGAGAAACTTTGTCGAACACCTTCGAATGACTTTTTGAAAGTTGTTTCGAATTTGCTTTCATTACCCTATCAGGCACTGTATTCTAGATTGCAACAATTTACTGCCTTAGTAGGTTTGTCTTAATCTCCCTGCTGGCATTTTGCTAATATCTTTACTCCTTTGTTTTGTGACTACTGACTCTCCTGCCAGGGAAACACTTTCTCCCTATCTACTCATAATTTAGGGACAAAACATTTCCTCAACACCAGCTGCATTGCCAAGGAAGCCCAGCAGTGCCTCTGCTTTCTGGGTAGACTGAGGAAAGCCCACCTCACCACATTCTATAGAGGGTTCATTGAGAGTACCGTGAGCTGCTGCGTCACTGCCTGTTTGGGGAGTTGCACCGTCTCAGATTGTAAGAGCCTACAACGGATAGTGAGGACACTGAGAAGATCATCGGGGACTCTCTTCTCTCCATTACAGACATTTACACCACACCCTGCACCAAAAGGACTAACAGCATTGTGGAAGACCCCATACGCTCCTCGCTCAAACTCTTCTCCATCCTGCCATTTGGCAGAAGATACCAGAGCATACAGTCTCTCATGGCCAGGCTGTCGAACAGTTTCTTCCCCCAAGCCATCAGGCTCCTTAACACTGTATGATCGGACTGTTTTCCATCCCAAATTCTTTGCACTATTTTGAATTGCTGCTAGAACAATGTCTATTCATTATCATTCTTTTATTACACTGTAATTTGCGTGTTTTGCATTTCTTATGCACTTTATGTCACCCTTTGTATGATTGTGTAGTTTGTGCTGTCCATGTAGGTCCTGGAGTACCGCTGTCTCTTTTTGTTTTACTGTATCAGTTATATATGGTAGAAATGACAAAAAGAAGCTACTCTACTTGTCTGCATCTGCTCTAATACCTTGACATAGTCATAAAAACACCTTTCCTAAAGTGTGTTGACTAGAACTGAAGACAGTACACCAGCAAGGACATTAACTAAAAAAAAGTTAAAGATAGCATCAAACTTGAAGAAAAATGCATATAATGAAATTATGGGTGGCAGTTCAGAAAATTCTACAGATCAAAAACTACAAAGTTTGACAAACATAAGAAGGAGGGAAAAATTAAGAGTATGAGAGAACACTAGCTAGAAATACATCTATCATAGGAAAGGTTAGAAGCTTCTGTTGAAGATGTAATAGTAGGGAAACTGCAAAATCAACATGGTTTTGTGAAAGGAAAATCCTATTTAAACAACTTATTGGAGTTTTTCGAGAAAGATGGGCTGTGAATAAAAGGAACAAATGGATGTACAAATTTAAAATGGCATTTGATAAGGTATGCAAACATTATTGTGGAAAATACAGAAAACAGTAGGCATAAATGGCTCATTTTCTAATTAGCAATATGTATCAAATGGTGGGCCAGTGCAGTCCTAAGGCCTCAACTTTTTAAATTTATGCAAGTGGTTACCAAATGTGCTGTTGCAACAAAGATAGGGAGGAAATTAAGTTGTGAAGAGGAAATAAGGAGGTTATAAAGTGATTCAAATAGATTTAGAGTTGACATAGATTTGGCAAATGGAGTATAATATGGAAAAATACAAAATTGTCCATCTTGACAATTATCAAATCGTTTAAGAGATTGCACACCTCTGAAACACAGAGCAATCTGGTTTTCTAGTAAATTACTCGGTGGGGGGGAAACAGTATGCAGATACAGCAACTAATTAGACTTAATATAAAGCTTATTGTTTATTACAAAATAAACGGAGTACAAAGTTAGGGAAGTTATACTTCAGTTGTACAGGACATCACTGATATTAAATTTTGTTTTCATTCATTTGTGGGAAGTGAGCATCACCACTAGCCAGCATTTATTGCAGTCCCTCGCTGCCCTTGTGGTAGTGAGCTCCCTTCTTGAACTGCTTCAGTTCATGTCGGTAGACCCAGGATGCCATTAAGGAGGGAATTGCAGGAGTCTGGCCCAGCAAAAATAAAGGAATTTGGAGTACTCTGTAGGGTCCTGGTTACGTTATTAAAGGAAGAATGTAAAAGCATTGGGAATAGTTCAGAGAAGGTTTATAAGACTAATAGCTGGAACAGGCAGATTATCTTATGAGGAAAGGATGGACAGGCTAGGCTTATATTTTTGGAGTTTAGAAGATTAAGAAGAGATCGAGACATATAAGATGCTGAAGGATCTTGATGGCAGATGTAGAGAGAACATCTGACAGAATCAGGAACTAGAGGTCACCCATGTAAGACAGAGATATGCAGAACTTTTTTTCTCAGAGGATTCTGGGTCTTGAGCACTTCCTTTTTCAAAGGCAATGGAAGCAGAGTCCTTGAACATCTTTTAATGAAGGGACAGATTCTTAATAAGCTAATGGGTGAAAGGCTTTGAGAGCAATGGGGGTGTGGAATAATCAAATCAGCCTATAAAAGAAACAACATATTGGAGGCAACTTTGACTTGGTCTTGCTAAAGGTGGCCTAAGCAGTCAAGAGGCATGTGATTCCCTAAGTATGAGTTATAATTGGCACCAATGTAAAACACTTTATCTTCTGTTTTATCTTATCAACCTGAATTAATTAAATGATTGTGTTTTGCTAGTCATTAAGATTAGAGATAAAACATGCATGGTAAAGAATAATATATGGCAATATCATAACTAAAACATTACAGTGGTATTCTCAGGTATAGCTGCACTGCAGGGAGAAGTCTGTATTAGCAATGGTAGAGTAGCTAATAGGATGGCAGGTTCTATTGTGGGTATAATGAGGTTGAATATGTTGACAAATATGACTGATATAGCACTAGAATGTTCTTGTAGCCTGGCAAATTCGGAATAAATCAGTGAGTGAGGTCAAAGTGGAGAGGTAATGGATAACTGTGAACAGGGAACAGCACAAGATGGGCCAATGAGTTTCAGACATTAAGATCCAAATCTCTCACTGAGATTAGATGTTCTGAGTTTAGAGCCTGGAGATGAAAAATCTGAAATGTGAAGTCAATTTCTCACATCCGATCAGTTCTAACAACTTCTCCAAATGAGAGACAGGAAAGGTACAGACCTTCATTCTAGTTCAAGTGGGTTGCTGGAAACCCAGTAATTGGATGAGAATTAAATTATGGAATTTATAGAGTCATACAGCACAGAAACTGACCCTTTCGTCCAACTAGTCCATGCCAACCATGTTTCCAAACTAAATTAGTTCCACCTGCCTGTGTTGGGCCCATATCCCTCCAAACCTATCCATGCTGCAAGCTCACCTACCTTATTTCAGATACTTCTGGTGTTGAAGTAGACACACTTCAAACCAGTTTGCTGTCTGCCAGTACATTCCTGGGACCATGAAATCCTGTCCCTGTCCTCCCTACTCTCATCCTCCTGTGCACTGCAACTGCACCTCAGGTTCCCCCCCCCTGCTGAGTTAGTTTAAACCCACCTGAATAGCACCAGCAAATATCCCACCCAGGATATTAGTACCCCACTATTTCAAGTGAAGACTGTCCTGTTTGTACAAGTCCCACCTTCCCCAAAATGAGCCCCAATTATCCAAGTACCTGAAACCCTCTCTCCTGCACCATCCTGCAGCCACATGTTCAGCTGATATCTCTTCCTATTCCTTGCCTCACTATCACGTGGCACGGGTAACAAACCAGAGATAACAACTCTATTTGTTCTAGCTCTCAGCTTCCACCCTAACTTCCTGAAATCCTGCCTTACATCCCTATCCCTCTTTCTACCTATGTCATTGGTACCTACATGGACAACGACGAAGCTGGTCACTCTCTCCCTTCAGGACGCCAAAGATACGATCCGAGACATCACAGACCCTGGTACCTGGGAGGCAACACACCAACCGTGAATCTCATCTGTTCCCAACAAACCTTCTATCTGAGCCTCAAACTATTGAGTTCCCAATGACTAACACTCTCCTCCTTTCCTTCTGTGCAACAGGGACAGCTTATTTTCATCCCTAATGATTTTATAAAGCTCTATACAGCCCAGAGAAAAAAGTCCCAGTCTGTCCAGCCTATTTTTATAACTCCAACCCTCCATTCCCAGCACCATGCTGATCAGTGCTTTCTGAACCCTCTCCAGTTTAATATTATCCTTTCTATAAAAGGGCCACCAGAACTGCACAAAGTACTCCAAAAATGGCCTCACCAACATCCTGTACAATCTCAACATGAAATCCCAACTCCTATACTCAATGGGCTGAGCAATGAGGGCAAGAATGCTAAACACCTTCTTAACCCCCCTCTTTCTACCCGTGATGCAAATTTCAAAGAATTATGTTCCTGAACCCCAGGTTCTACAACACTACACAGGGCCCTACTATTAATTTATCCAAATTAAACTCCATCTGCCCCTTCTCAGACCATTGACCCAACTGATCAAGATCCCTTTGTAATCTTAGATAACCTTCAACACCACCAATTTTTGTGTCATCCCCAAACTTACTAACCATGTCTCCTATACCGTAATCCAAATCATTTAAATAAGTGACAAACAAAAGGGGACCCAGTACCAATCCCTGTGGAACACTGCTGGTCGCAGGCTCCAGTCCAAGACAAAAACTCCCTCCAACGCCCTGTCTCATACCATGAAGACAATTTTGTATCCAGTTGGCAAACTCACCCTGAATACCGCGTGTTCTAATTTTACCAATTAGTCTACCATGCAGAACCTTGTCAAAGGCATTATCAGAGTCCAAGTAATCAACATCTACCCCTCTGCCCTCATCAACTGATTACTTCCTCAAAAAACTCAATCAAGTCTGAGACATGATTTGCCTTGCACAAAACCATGCTGACTATCCCTAATCATTCTTTGTCTCTTCAAAGCACGTAAACCCTATCTTTCAGAATCCCCTCCAAAAACTTACCCACTGTCAATGTCAGACTCACAGGTCTATAGTTCCCAAGCTTCTGCTTACAATTAAAAAGTACAACATTAGCCACCCTCGTCCTCAAGCATCTCATCTGTGTTCATGGATGATACAAACATTTTAGCTAGGGCACCCGCAATTTCCTCCCTAACTTCCCACAATGTCTTGGGATACACTTGATCTTGTCCCAGATTCTTATCTGCCTTTTTGTTTACTAAGACTTCCAGCACTTCCTCAAAGATGTGAACTGTTTTCAAAACAGCAATATTTATTTCCGAGTCTTCCAACCTCCATTTCCATCATCACAGTAAAAAGTGACGTGGAATATTCATTTAATAGCTTTCCCATCTCCTGAGGTTCAACACAACGATGACTTCATTAGTCTTTACAGGGCCCTAGTCTCTATAGTTGATCCTTTGTTCAAAGTATTTGTTGAATCTCTTTGGATTATCCTTAACCTTATCTCACATCCCCTCTTTGCCTTCCTGATTTCCCTTTTAAGAATTTCCAAACACTCCTTCTATTCTTTCAGTGATTCATTTAATCAATTCTCTATCTAATATATAATTCTTTTTATTTTTGACTCAAACCTCAATATCTTTGTTCATCCATTGTTCCCTAATCTTATCAGCCTTATCTTTCACTCTAACAGGAACATAATGTCTCTGAACTCTCATTATCACACTTTGGAAAGCCTCCTACGTGTCAATTGTCCTTTTACCTGTGGACTTGAGAAAGTTCTTCTCTCATACCATTAAAATCTACCTTATTCAAATAAAGAACTTAAAATAGTTATGGAAAAGGACAAACGTTCCATAAAAATTAAAAACCTAAAGTGTTCGCCTATTATCACTTCAGTCACTTGCTCTGTCTTGTTACCCAAGAGGTTTTGCTCCTTGTTATTAGATTTGCTCCTTTTCTAGTAGGAACATTTACATATTGATAAATAAAATTTTCTTGAACACATTTAACAAATTCCTCACCATCCAAACCTTTAATACTATGGCAGCCCCATAATTAGAAAATAATTCTGGTAGTTTTTTTTTCAGCAATTCATTTGATCATAATATTTTTAAGTGATAGAAAAACCACTGTTAATGACTGGTAAATGATTTTAATCAACATTTAAGTTTTAGGGCAAAGGTGAGTGTAAAGTAATTGAAAACAAAAGAATAAATTAAAAGAGCTGACTTGCATTTATTTCACTCCTTTCCGAACCTTAGGACATCATAATGCATTTCAAAGCCATGAAGTAACTGAGGCATAGTGAATGTTGATATACAGTGAATTATGGCAGTAATTTTGCCACTGAAAGCTCCCACAAATGCAGGGGAGAATGAGCCCTCTTGGGAAAAGCTCAGTTTGGAGCATCTGCAGAGCCATGGCTTAAAGGACTGTAATGTTTGACTTTTTAAACTTTATTTCTTTTGTTTTTCTACTTCGGTAACTAAGATTTTGTACCTAGGTATTTTGTAGCTAAAGATGGCACCATGTGTGGTGATGTTGTACACTTTACTCTTTTTTCACTGTACTCTTGCACTCTGTACTTGCTTACACGTGAGAATAAAACCTAAATCTAAACTGCAAATAACCGGTTTAGAGATCGTGGCTGAAGCACTGATATTGTTCAGAATGTGGGAAGAACTCTTCCTTCAATACTTGCTTCTTAAGACCATTAGAAAGGGTGGTCAAAAACTTGAATTAACATGTCAACCGAAAGGTGGCACTCTCTCCATTGCGATTATGTCTCCAGAGCAGAGCTTACAATCACAATCTTCTGACTCAGAGGGAAATGAAAGTGGGATTAGAACAGTTTAGAAAAGAGTCTTGGATTTACTGTTAAAGGTACACTGGGGGAAGACAGAATTGAGAACTGAACAGAAGGAAGTGGTGAAATGCTGGTTTAAAAAAATCAAAAAAGCAATGGAGTAAAAGGCAATGTACAGCTCCTTTGCATAAAGGAGCTTAATATAGAAAAGAATAGAGGTGGTCTCCAGGCTGTGAGAAGATAGATAGAAATGTGTTTAAGATTCTGATCTCTGGTTTGGAAAACTACAGCAAGGTTAAAGAAGAGGGAAGATTCAATATTAATTTAAGCAGTATGATTTGGTGGTGTCTATTTGGAATTTTGCAGATCTTCAATGTTTTTGCCACTCTTATCCCAGTTTAGCAGTTTACAATTTCAGGCTGTCAACCTATAACTCATGGAATGCCATTATTTACATGTTTATTAATTACTCAGATGAGGAAAATGCATGTGCTATACTGAGTTTGCAGATTAGACAAAAAAAAGGTGTGAAGACAAGTGGTGAAAATGACAGTCAGCAGACAGAAATTGCTGAAAGGAGTGGGCAGAAACATGACAGAATGTGTGCGCTTATGCATCTTAGCAGGAAGAATAAAGGACTGAATGTTGTTTAAATGGAGAAAGACGACAAAAAGCCACAACACAGAGGAATTTGGGAGTCCTTGTGCATAAATCATAATAAGGCAACACACAAGTTCATCTGGTAATACGGATGGCAAACAGAAGGTTTGTCTTCATTTCAAAGGGAATGGATATTAAAACAGGAAAGTCTTGTTAATGTTATACAAGGCGTTAGTGAGACCACTCCTGGAATATTGTGAACACTTTTGGTCCCCTTATTTAAGGAAAGATGTACAGCTATTGTAGGCAGTCCAAAGATGATTCACTAGTTGGATTCTGGATCATGTGTGTGTGTGGTTGCTTAGGGGCTTACACTCTGAGCAAGGGAGTACAATAGGTTGGGACTACACTCATTGGAGTTTAGAAGAGCAAGTGGTGACATTATTGAAACATACAAGCGTCTTAGAGGACTTGACAGGTGGATTTGGAAAGGTTATTTCCCCTTTTGCGAGAATCTCGGATCATAGAGCATAATCTCAGAATAAGGGCTCACCCGCTGAAGACAGAGAGGGTAGTGAATTTGTGAAATTCTTTATCGCAGAGGGCTGTAGAGGCTCAGACATTCAATAAATTCAAGGCTAAGACCAGGGAATTTTGAAGCAGTAAGGGTTATGAAGAAACTGCAGAAAAGTGAGTTGAGGATGAACAAAGGTGTAGATTTGATTGGGTGAATGTCCAACCTTGCTGCCAAGTCTTGTGATCTTAAAGACAAGCGTAGGAATGATTCAAGGCTAGAGGGGTGCTGTGGAACACATACCCATGGGATGTGACAAGATGATCTTGCAACTGTGATGGAACCAATGGGAACACACAGCCATGCAGCCCATTTGCACCACTAAAATTGATCATGGTTTATCTGTAACTTAACTGCATCGACTTTCCTTGGTTCCCTAATCTTTAATACTCATTCCCAGGAAACACTCAACAATACATATTTGAAGCTGTTAATACAGCACCCTGCCTTAACAACCAAACCGTGTGGGAGATAGGGTGCAGAAGAGGTGTACCACAATGTCACTTGGGCTGGAATGATTTACCTCTGAGGAGAAACTAGATAGGCTGGGGTTGTTTTCCTTGAAGGAGAGAAGGCTGAGATGATCTGACTGAAGTGTACAAAGTGATGAGGGGCACAAAGAAGAGAAGTCTTCCAAAGCACAAGGGTCAAGAAGTAGGAATCACGTTTTTAAAGGTAAGGGACAGAGCTTTAGACCGGATTTGAGGATTTTCTTTCCCCTTCCAGATGCGGGTGGTATATAGAACTCACTGTCTGAAAGGTCGGTACCCTGATGACATGTAAGAACTATTTAGATGAGCACTTGAAGTGAGCCACAGCAAACACGATTACAGAACAAGTGCTGGAAAATGGAATGAGGATCAATGGATGTGTGATCGGCGAGGACCTTTGTGTCATTCCCCCCTGAACAGTCTCTCTCAGGGTTAGGACTATGTCTCCTTATCTGGACTGTCTCAGCAGAGGTTAGTCCAGCTCTGGTCCTGGCCTTGACAGGTGACACTGGGGGGGGGGGGGGGGGGCCTGTCCATCGCCTCTCCCCAGGGCCCGGGGCAGGTAACATGAGGCCATACCTCACTCAGGCCCTTGCTGCTGCCTCCCGTGTTCAACCCACCGTGTCCGCGTTGGCGAGAGGAAGACCCGACCCGACCCGACCCTCTTTGTCGCTGACAAGAACCTTTGTCGCCGTCTTCCCTGCCGCCAGCCTGCTCGGTCACGCTCCGGGCTCCGTCACTAGGGCAACCCGCGGCCGGAACTGCTGTCAGGGCGCAGCGGTTTCCGCGTCGGAGACATTCCGTGAGGCAACCGAGCGACGTCACTTCCGGGCGGATCTGCTGGGTGAAGGGGCGAGGCCCGGCCCGGCCCCGCGCAGGCGCCTGCGGTCCTTTATCCATGAAGAGATTTAAAGTTGACGGCTCCTTTATTTTCCTCCAGCAGAGTAAACAGTTCTTTTGAAAGTGTTGGTTTTATTTAAAGTTTAACAATAAATAAATAAATAAATAAAGTATGTGTGGTTGGTAGATGGGAAGTGAGCGGAAAGTAAAGTTCCCAGGACGGGAACAGCACACAGTAAAAGTCCCCTTCCTCCAACTATTATTAAAAAATAAAATACAGGTTTCATCCACACTGTCCCCATCTAACACTCCCAGCACTGGGTCAGCAAGGGGTTAAAAACATCGGCTAAAGCTCCCGCGATGTTTTCAGGAATCAACAACAACAGGAACAACTGTTATCAAATCAAACACAAACCAAAAAGACCAATGGAAATTTAATAGAACAAAACACAAACTTACTAAATCAAAACATTATGGTGTGGGCGGATGAAGAACGCCGGTCCCTGCGGTGCCCACGGCCCGGGCGCAGTCAGGAAGGTCGAGCCCCTCCATGGCCCCACTCTCTCTGTCCTGGTTCATAGTTAAAAATCACACAACACCAGGTTAGAGTCCAACAGGTTTAATTGGAAGCACTGGCTTTCGGAGCGACGCTCCTTCATCAGGTGGTTGTGAAGGGCTCAATCATAACACAGAATTTATAGCAAAAAAATTTGCAGTATGATGTAACTGAAATTATACATTCAAAATTGATTGTCTGTTAAGCCTTTCAGCTGTTAGAATACAGTGATAGTTTCACGTTCATGTGTAAATCACAAAACTTTTTTTTAAAAGTTACATTCTCGGGTTAGCTGTTAATAATAGTGATAGCTAAACAATAGGTTGAAGGTGTTAGCCCTCCCTTGTGTTCTCTGATTCCAATCTAAAAAGTGAGATAACAATCTAAATAGTATGGCATAGACAGAGTTTTACATAAATTCATGCAGTTTTTGAGCTGAGTTCTACATGAATGAGCAAAGTCCACTATAACTATGCAAGTACAATTCACCACAAAATATATGCATGCATGTGGGTCTTTGTCTGTGTGTGTGTCTGTCTGGGGCGGGGGTTGTGAGTGTGACAAAGTGTGTGTGTAGTGAGTGCAGAGTGTCTCAAGTCTGTGAGGGGATGCATGGGTGGGAGTGTGTGTCTGTAAGGGCACGTGCACACGCGTGCGTACATGGATGATGTATGCGTACATGCATGCATGTGGGGCAATGGTGATCACCTGTAATGTGACATGAACCCAAGGTCCTGGTTGAGGCCCTCCCTATGGTTACCGAACTTAGCTATCAGCCTCTGCTCGGCCACTTTCCTCTGCTGTCTGTCCAGAAGTCCACCTTAGAGGATGGGCACACGAAGGTCCGAGGCTGAATGTCCTGGACCACTGAAGTGTTCCCCAACTGGGAGGGAACATCCCTGTCTGTTGATTGTTGTGCAGTGCCCATTCATCCATTGTTGTAGCCTTTGCTCAATTTCCCCAATGTACCATGCCTCCGGGCATCCTTGCCTGCAACGTATAAGATAGCCTAACATTGTCTGAGTAACGTACATGGCAGGTACGCACAAGGTGGAAGATGTTTGCATGCGTAATAGTGGTATCTCTGTCCACAAGCTGACACGTCTTGCAGCATCAACAGTGACAGGGTTATATGGAGTTGTCCTGAGAGCCAGACAGTTTGCTACGAACAATGATCTGTTTGAGGTTTGGCGGTTGTTTAAAAAGGTAAGTAGTGGAGGTGTGGGGAAGGTCTTGGTGAGGTGCTCATCCTCATTGATAATGTGTTGCAGGTCATGAAGAACATGGCGTAATTTTTCAGCCCCTGGGAAGGACTGAACAACGAAGGGTACCCGGTCGGTTGCAGCACGTGTCTGTCTCCTGAGGAGGTCATTACGGTTCCTTGCTGTGGCACGTTGGAACTGGTGGTCGATGAGTTGAGCATTGTACCCCGTTCTTGAGAGGGCATCCTGGAGTACTTCCAGGTGTCCGTTGCATTCCTCCTCATCTGAGCAGATCCAGTGTATGCGTAGGGCTTGTCCATAGGGAATGGCTGTTTTAATATGTTTTGGGTGGAAGCTGGAGAAGCGTAGCATTGTGAGTTTGTCTGTGGGTTTGCGGTAGAGTGTGGTGATGAGCTTGATGGAGACGCACGTGTCCAAGAATGAGACAGACAGTCAAGAGTAGGCCATGGTGCGTTTGATGGTGGGATGAAACTTGTTGATGTCACTGTGTAGTTGTATCAGTGACTCCTCACCATGGGTCCAGAGGAAGAAAATGTCATCAATGTACCTGGTGTATAGTGTTGGTTGGAGATCCTGTATAGAGAAGAAATCTTGTTCGAACCTGTGCATAAAAATGTTGGCATATTGGGGTGCAAATTTGGTTCCCATGGCTGTTCCGTGTGTCTGGATGAAGAATTGGTTGTCAAAAGGTGAAGACGTTATGATCGAGGATAAAGCAGATGAGTTGTAGGATGGTGTTTGGAGAGTGGCAGTTGTTGGTGTTGAGTACTGAGGCTGTTGCTGCGATGTCATCCTTGTGGGGGATGCTGGTGTAGAGTGCGGAAACGTCCATTATGATGAGGAATGTTCCTGGTTTGACTGGTCCATGGGTGCTGAGTTTCTGTAAGAAATCTGTAGTGTCGTGACAGAAGCTGGAGATCCTCTATACAATAGGTTTCAAGATGCCTTCCACAGGGTCTCACACAGGGTCCCATTTCCCGACACAATGGGACGTCCCCGTGTGTTGGCTTTGTGTACCTTTGGAAGGCAGTAGAAGTCGCCTACACGAGAAGTATGTGGGATGAGGGTGTGTAGGGAGCTCTGAAGGACTGGATCCAAAGTTCTGATCAGTGTGTTTAATTCTCGGGTGTGTTCTTTGGTCGGATCAGCTGGTAGCTGCCGGTAGTATTCCTGGTTGTTCAGTTGTCGGTACACTTCCTTGCAGTAATCTGTTCTATTCTGAATGACAATGGCTCCTCCTTTATCTGCTGGTTTGATGACAATGTTGTGATTGGTTTTGAGAGCCTGGATGGCATGGCGTTGGGAACGGGTGATGTTATGCTCTACCTTATGGGTACGGCGGATGAATCTGGGATTTATATATTTCCTGACGGTTTGAGCATACATGTCAAGCCCAGGGCAGCGGCCCTCCGGTGGGGTCCATGTTGACACCTTCTTTGGTCACTCCTCTACAGATCCCTGTGATGACTGTTCTAGTTCATCAGTGGGCTCAGTGGAATCACTGCCGGCACCTTGAAAGAATTCCCAGAGTCTCATTCGTCTGATGAACTCCTGTGTCTGCTGCCAGAACGAACGGGTCCATTTTGATGGTGGGGCAGAAGTTGAGACCCCCAATCTCTTCCAGTCGAAGGATGTGGTCTGATATGTTCACCTTGTCCAGGCCAATAAGGGGGGGGGGGGGGGGGGGTCAAACAACCTGTTTGGAGATGGTACTACACATATCTGCAGTAGCTGGAATGTGAACCCAAGCCTCCTGGCTAAGAGGTAAGGACACTATCACTGAGCCAGGAGTGCCCTAATATGATGTTTTATACAACTATTCTAACAACCAGCTGAGAACAAATGCAAGTGTATTACAGGTCTTGTCTCAACAATTGCATGGTAGTCCAAGGACCTAGTCTATCACTTTTTTTTATATAAAAGGAGTGAGCCAATTGAGAACTGGATATTTTGTAAGCAATTTGTTCACATTTGTGATGGTAGACTGCTGGAGAAGGTGGGTAGTGGGGTCCTGAATATCTTGCCTTACGTTCAGGCTCTGCTATAGCAAAGATCCTCTGAGGGTTACAGAACCAGTTTTTAAAAAATCAATACATTCATATACAATATGTATGTCTGGCGCACACTGATATGAACTCTGACCTTCTAACACTACAACTACACCCCAAGAGCACCTAGGGTTACAAATCATAGAATCCCAACAGTATGGATAAAAATCCACCCAGACCTATTCCCCTACCCTAGAATTACCCCGAACTAATGCAACTAACCTACACATCTCTGAACAGTGTGGGCAATTTAGCATAGCCAATTCACCTAACCTGCACATCTTTGGATTGTTGGAGGAAACTGGAGTACCCCGACAAAACTCACACAGAAGTAGGAAGAAATGTGCAAAGTCCACACAGGCACCTGAGGCTGGAATTGAACGCGAGTCCCTGGTGCTGTCACGCAGCAGTACCAACCCCTGAAACACTGTGCCGGCCCTAGCAAAAGCAGATGTTTTCTGGTCAGCCAGTTAAGGGATGTTATTAGGTACCTTTTGAGGAGTTGGGATTTGAATCTAGGCCTCCTGGTTCAGAGATAGGGACACTATTACTGCAACTGAAAAGCCCTAGGTTACAAAAAAAAAACAACTCTTAGATATTTTCCAAATCAACAGATGTTAATGCACACCTCTTGAAAAAAAAAAGTGTGAGATTTGAACCCAGGTCTTCTACCTCAAAAGGTAGGGTTACTACCCCTGTGCCAAAAGAAGGCCCTAATATGAAAAAAAAAACAAGTTTTCCTTATCCACTTGTTCAGAGATGTTATTACACCACAGGTGGTACCTGAACCCAGACCTCCTGCTGCAGGTGGTAAGGACACTACCACTGCGTCACATGAGGCCCCAGAGGGTGACAAACGCAAGGTAGGTAATGGAAGTGAGGTTATCTGTAACCTGATTGACAGAATTACCTTCTCCTACTCCCAAATTCCTGGAGAAAGGGAATCAAGCTGACTTTTTACAACACTGTTCCCCTGACCCCAAATTGATCAACCTCAGTCTTCAATGCTTCAATTGTACCTTCCACTGATGTTCCTTATCCTGCACAGGAGTGGACTATTTATTACTGGTGCAAGTACTAAATGTTCCAGAGTCAGCTGTACCTAGCTTGGCAGAATGTTCCAGAGAGAATGGGCAGTGGAGACCAAAATGGTGTGCAGTATATTTGTTACCGATAAAAGTAGTTCCTGGCAAACATCCAGACTCCCATCTGGTAACTTTACAAATCCTGGCAGATGAATCTTCACTTGTATCAAACTATTTTCAGTTAGAATCCCGAATATGGCATTCGGGATATATGACATCTGTCTAGATCTAGTTGTACTGCAGGTTACATTTGTGTGTTTTTGAAACTCTTAAAACACTTTAAAAACTATAGTTCAAGATCAAATGTCATAGTTACACTACAAAGTGTCAAATGGGCACCCAGTCAGGAACCCAGCACAGTAGGGTCAGTGAATAGAGCAGATGGATTAAAGGCAGATGGGAAGGGAAAGGGGAATTTTCTTAGCCACTGCTCAGTTTATGATCTAATATCCACTTTCTAAAAGGGAAATGATGCAACAGTGTTTATCTAATTTTCTTCAAAATGTTGATGAAAACACTGCAGGGAAATAGGGGGGGAAAGTAGAGTGGAACTGAATAGATCTTGGATGGACTGAATGGTCTAATTCTGTCCCACCTTTTTGTAAGCAATGAGAAGAACAAATGAAATCCAGAAAATTCCTTGAGACCTGGTATTCAAACTGGAATTCCATTAACCTAAACTTGGATCCCATTTACCAACCTCTGAAACCAAACTGGAAATGGTGTTACCCTCAACCAACCTAGGCACATGTGCAAACTGGACATAACAGCAAAGCTCCAGCACAGGCTCACTGATGTTAATGTCACAATGCTGGTCCTTGTTATAAGGTTACTATGCCCTTGTGGTTCTCCTCTCCGCTCCCCTCCCCCCAACATCCCAGAGAGGGGGTAACTTGTCAGGCTCCAACAAGGGTGGGTTTGAAAAGTTTATTGGGGCCCTTTTTGTTTACCCCCAACAGACAATGCCACCAGCCAAAGGCTTTCATGTCTTTTTTTAAAAAAAAATGGTATAATCAAAGGGGAGTGGCTAGCTTGCCTTCATTTAGATGAGAGAGGTAGTTGCGTAAGGGGATGTGTGAAAAAGGCTGAAGTCTCTCTTCTGACTTCATAACCTGTAAGCTTTGTGATTTTTACTCTGTGCTCAGGGATGTGTTTATGAGGACTGTTGCAACTATTTGTTTTGGAACAGCACCAAGGCAGGATCGTCTGCCTGGTTTGGATAGGACAAGTTATTCAGTATTCGATTTTCTGTTCTTTACGTAATGAAACAATTTTGTAAATAAATTCAGTTTAAAACCAGCAAATTCACTCAGAATATCCACGGTACCTAAAACAAATAGCAAAGTTATAGTCTGGGCTGCCTGCTTGAAGTGTTTTAAGGGGTCAAGCCTGGTCTATAACACTAACATGGTGACAAAATACTTAAAAACATAAACGCACCAGCTCAGTCAGCAAACAGACAACCTGATCTACAACTGGAGTTACAAATCTTATCTAAGATCTCAAAATCCAGAAAGGTTAGGTCAATTCTGCAACTAAGCACTCAAAATTCTAGCTGAGACTCCACAAATCCTTCCCAGTACAAGCTTGCTTTCTTCAATCGCACCTGGCATTACCATGTGTGGCACTGTAACGTTGACCAGCAGGCTTCTGGGCAAAATTAATTCTAAAAATGCCATAATCGGCAGCAGGGTAACGAGACTTTAAAAGGAAGAACCACTCTTTGTGCCTTTCCTGAACATGAGACATCCCAGAGCTTTGCAGCCAATGAAGTATACATGCTGTTTTAACATCATACAGCACTGAATCACAGCAGTCAGTCCAGCCAGTCCATGCTGAACATAATCCCATCTACTTACTCCTGGCCTAGATCCCTCCAAACATTTCCTATTCATGTATCTATCCATGTGCCTTTTAAACATTGTAATAGTACCCTCCATCCACCATTTCCTCAGGAAGTTTATTCTACAAATGAATGACCCTCTCATCTGAAAAATGCACCCTCGGGTCTTGAATTTCCCAATCCTTGGGAAAAGACATAACGTTAAATATTTAGAATGAGAGGTATAGATAAAGTTATCAGATCAACTCTTGACCTCCTATGCTCTAGTGAAAAGGTCCCAGCCTTTCTTTATAACATAAACCTTCTGGACCCAGCAACATCCTAATAAATCTTTTATGAACCCTCTCAGCCTGACAACATTAGGTGCAATTCTTGTACAGCACGTTTCCACCACCAGATGCTGAACAAAATCATTTAAAAAGTTGGTTGATAGTTAAATGTTGGAGAACCCTGGAGAGATTTCCCCTGCTCTTCATATAATGCTGTGGAATCTCTTCTGTTCACCTCAGATGACAGATGAGGTCCCAGGTCCTCTTCATACCACATTAATACTGTTAGGGTGAAGCATATGTCCAAGTCTCTGGAGTGGGTTACACAATAAACAATCATAACTTCATACCACAGAAGCACAAGTATCACCCACCAAGCCACAGCTCATTGTGGTAGATATTAGCCTCAGTATCAATAGACTTAGGAAATGTCTGTTCTTCAGTTGCACTTGAAATGTATTATTATATATCCCTGTAGGAACTCTACTCCTGTGGAAGCATTAGAGCCTTCAAAACATCAATCCTCTTTGGAAAGTAAGCTTCAACATAACAGGGCATCAATTAGAAGTTGCATTGTAAAATCAATTTAGCATAGTATAATAATCCAAAGCACGTCCCAGGAGTATTAATAGACAGAAATTAACACTGACCAACACAAGGAAAGATGCAAGGCTCAACCTAAAAGCTTGGTCAAAGGGATGAAAATGGGTTTGGACAGCTTTGACAGCTGAAGACTGCCACCAAGTGGTACACGGTGGTAGAAGAGGCTAGATGTGCAGTTGCCCTTGATGGGGTGGTGATGAGCTGTATTCTTGAACTGCTACAAGACTCAATTTGGGAGTTAGAAGATTTTAACCCAATGACTTGGAGGGATTGATGTGTAATCATGAACCAATAACACTGAATGAACACAGTGGGTAATGGGTATTGAAATAAATTGAGATTTGGAGCTAGGTCAAGATTATAAAGATGATCGAAAAGATTCCCAGTATAATATAAAAATAGTAAAATAAAATTTCAGCTTGAATTCACAATATTACGTATTACATTTCTGGGATCCTCCAAAAGAACTAAAACAGAATAAGATTAAGTCAATTCTTAAGCCATATTTTGGTTCAAACACCTGACAAGAATTTGAGGAGAGGGCTTGAGAGGATATTCAGTGCTTTGGCTGGTAAAGGCAGAGTTGTTCAAAGTGAGCACAAAGTTGTTGCAGAAAAAAAACAAAGCCAGCATTTATTGTTAATTGCCCAGAAGGCAGTTAGGAGTAAACCATGTTGCTGGGGACAGGGGTCAAGGGGTGTTGGAGTGTCTCACATGCAGACTTTCTTCCTGAAGGATATTTACAATTAACTGTATCATTTCTTTATTTATTCCATACATTCTTTAAGTAAAGACTTGAACTCAGATTTCACCATTTTCCATAATGGGTTTTGAACCATCGTCTCCACAGCTTCTAGCCTGGATTCCCATATTACTAATTAAATAACATTAACTCTATCCCATCATCTTACACCAAACCCAAGTAGATTCATTACCCCACTCGACAGCATTAAGCAGATTAAAAAAAAGTTTCATTTTAAGCAGAGATAATACAGAATAAAAAATTTCTTATGCACATTGGTTGATTTATTTTGGAAATGAGCTGCGTGACTGAGGACAGTTCCATCCTGTGGACATAAACAGGTTTTTATTTGAAAAAGCTTCATTAACTAAAATTCATGAAATACACCATGGCATAAATGTCAAGTCAAAAAGAAGACACTTCATGCTATTATTGCAAATAGGAAGACAAGACCAGGTGGAGAGCGAAAACATATCCACTGAAGTTATAAATTTTGCAAAATATTTGTTGGATATTTACATGGAGCAAAAGGAATTATCCTTCTTTGGCTGTCCAGGAGGATTAAAGAGGACTTCCTTCCATGTTGTTTATGGTTCTTCAAGTGACTAATTGTCTAAAAGGAGTATGCATGGTGGCATTTTGACAAAATTATTTAAACCAAAAAAACTACTTTCCTCATTCACACTAAAAACTTCAGAGTTTCAAAGTAAGTAACATTAACAGGTGATTTTTTTGAAAAAACTGATCCTTATTCAATTGAGCATGGAGACTTACACATCGTTTAGCAAAATGTTTATCTCAAAGATGCAGTTTAACACCAGTTCTGACATTTCTGATTCATTCAAAACAAGGTAATTACCTCCAGGTTCAATCTGACACTTAACTGGTAGTTAGGAGCCCATATATTTGAGAAGCTAATTTCCTCTTGTGCTCTAAGTACCCAAGATGATAGAACTGACCCAGAAAACACATCACAAGCAAGTTTGGGTTAGATGTGTATCAGTATATTAAAACCAGACATTTACAGCTTATGACTAAGGTGAAACTTGCTGTAAATGTACAAGCCAATTTATATATTCTACAGGTAAACAATCCTTTATCCAAAATCTGAAAAGCTTCCAAGTCCGAAGGTTTCTTTGTGAAGTTTTTTTCTCATTAACAGGGTTGTTTGGCAGTCAACCCAAATTGACACCTACTCGCGTGTCACTTCGATGAGATGTGGGGGGCAGGCCTCCATTCTGTTTCAAGGCCCTGTTTACTCAGTGAATATGTTCCTCTGGCAAGATTTTTAAAAATTTCACATTCTGAAATTCGAAAAATTCTGAAAACCAGCTGGTCCTGAGCATTTCAGATAAAAGGATTGTGCATCCGTATTTGCAGCTTGAAGTTGTACAACAATATTACTGGTTTTCAATGACTGCAGTCTTATCCCTCTGAGTTCCTTGGTGCTGGTGCCCTACTTCACCAGTGGCACTAAGTACACCATTATTGAAGATTTTGTCACCGGAGAGACTCTTGAACTAAATGTTCACGACAAATCCACAGTGCTGCAAATGAGAAGTAAATAAATGTAGTTGTCCTTACTCAAACCTCCAAGAATGCTTTGTGAGATCTCTGCATTTGGCTTATCGTCGGTGAGCTGTTGCTTTCCCTTCAAGCTGTGAATCTGCCTTCTCTTGGCAGTGTGGCTTGTCTTCTAAATAGAATCAACGCTATGCAGTACAGAAATAGACCCTTGGTCCAACTTGTCCATTCTGACCAATATCCTAGAATTAATCTAGTCCTATTTGTCAACACTTGGCACATATCATTCTAAACCCCTCCTCTATTGTTATACCTATTCAGATGCCTTTTAAATCTTGTAATTGTACCAGCCTCTACCACTTCTTCTGGCAGCTCATTCCATACACTCACCATCCTGAGAGAAAGTTGCCCCCAGATCCCTTTTATCTCTTTCCCCTCTAGTTCTGGATACAGTGTGTGTGTGTGTGTGTGTGTGTGTGTGTGTGTGTGTGTGTGAAGTGGGGGGTGGGGGTGGGGGGGGGGGTGGGGGGGTGGGAAAGAGGAGGAGGGAGAGAAGAAAGGAGGAGAAGAGACCTTGTCTATTTACCCTATCCGTCTTAAGATTTTATCAAGTTCTATAAAAAGGTCATTCCTCAGCCTTCAGGAGAAAATAGGCTGGGAGTGTTCAGGCTGTTCAGCCTCTCCCTATAGTTCAATGATGAGTGTATCTCAAAAGATGCAGTTTAACAACAGTTCTGACATTTCTGGTTCATTCAAATCCTGGCAACATCCTTGTAAAGCTTCTCTGCACCTTTCAAATTTCAGAACATCCTTCCTATAGGAGGGAAAGCAGAATTGCACACAATAATGCAAACATGGCCTAACCAGTGTCCTGTACAGCTGCAACATAACCTCCCAACTCCTTTTTCCAATGCACTGACTAATAAATGCAAGCATACCAAACACCACCTTCACTACCCTGTCCACCCAAGACTGCACTTTAAAAGGAACCATGAACCTGCACTCCAAGGTCTCTGTTCAACACTCCCCAGGATCTTACCATTAAGCGTACAAGTTCTGCCCAGATTTGAATTTCCAACGTCTAGTACCTCATTTGTCTAAATTAGACTCCACCTGCCACTCCTTGGCCCATTTAATCAAGATCCTGTTATACTAAGGTAACCTTTGTTACTGCAAAATCAATCATACCTCCTACATTCACATCCAAATCACTTTCTCAAATCTACAGCATCCTGAATGTAGGTGAAGTGCAAGCTGCCTTGCATACAGTTAAATAGTCAGTAACTAACTTCTCCAGTGTTGAAATTCATAGATTTCTGCACAGCTTCAATTGTAGCCACATGCACATCCTTAAATCACTGCACTGATGACTACGATGCTTCCTGCTTCCAAGCAGCTCGAAAATTCCTTCCCTAAACCCATTTGTTACTTCTCTCCAAGAGCCTTAAGCCAAAGCTTGGGCACATACCCTAACATCTACTTACACAAAAGACACAAAGCTGTTCATGTTAAAACATCAGAAGATACTGGAAATACCATGCGGATCTGGCAGCAGCTGAATACAACAGTGAATTAATGGTTCGGAATGCTAACTTTTCATCTCCAATCTGTGACTTAGATAAAGCTCCCATGGAGCACCTTGGGGTATTACAGTACACTTAAAACATGTCCCACACAAATAAATATTGTTATTCATTCCTAATGTAAACAGAGACAGTTAGTGATCCTAAGTGGTTCAATAATTAATGAATTATCTTGCATTCAGAATTTTTCATTAAACAAATGCAGTTGTGCTCCATGTGGACTTTATGCTCCACACATTTACAAAGTGTGTTTCTTAAAAGGTACTATATTTTTACCTAACCAATGTTTTCTATATTTGAAATCCATTCTTAAATTGACAAAGGAATACAGTGTTGAAAGTAAAGTAGGTTCAGTTCCAGGAAGTGATTTTTGTTGGAGAATATTTCCCCGCTGAAAAACAAAGTGTTCCATTTCATGGGTGCATTTGAAATAAGTGCAAATTGGATAATATTAGTCAGCTTCCTCATTCCACAACTCCATAATATGACTCAATGTTTGGGGAATCCAATTGTTTTGAAAATAATTTTCAAACATTTCTGGGGGCCTGCATTAATTGTAAAAGGGATCAATAACAATTTTTGTATGTCATACTGGCCCATGTGATCTTCAAATGTAGAAGATCCTGACAAGATCAGTGAGCATGACAAGAGTTTGCTCAAGCTTGCCTCAAAAGGGAAGACGGTGAGACAGACAGGGGGAGGGGGAAGGTTGGAATTCTGCTTGGAAGGACTGAAGTTTGAACTACGCAGGCAAGATGTATTGCCTACTTACACCCTGCAATGCATAGGATGAGGAACAGAATTTCTGGCTCGGAGTCTTCTCCATGAATTAGTAAGGTAAGTGGATCTTATTGCTCCACCATCTACCTATCCTGATAAACTTTCACCTCCTTTCTTAAAAGAACACAATCTAACTCAGTCTTAAAAACATTTAAAGATGCTTTGTGCATTGGAAATCATCTCAACTTTGAAAAGGTGACAAAGAACTTTAAAGGCAGAGCAGTAGGTATTATCCTTATGAATTTCAGCAAAGCATTCAACCAGGTCTGCATAGTATACAGGTTTAGATCAAGGTCCACGAGCTAGCCAGCCAATTGGATACAAAATTAGCTTGAAGTAGGAAACAGAGGGTTGCTTTTCAGACTGCATGTTTCTGACCAGCAGTGTCCCACAAGGATCAGTGCTGGGTGCACTGCATTTCGTCATTTATAGAAATAATTTGAATGTGAATATAGGTAGCACAGTTGGTAAGTTTACAGATGACACCAAATTAGGTGGTGTAGTGGACAGCGAAGGCAGCAGGGTCTTGATCAGATTGGCCGGCTGAGTGGCAGGCAACATAATTTAAATGTGAGGTGTTGCATATTGGAAAGGCAAATCATGGCAGGACTTACATTTAATGGTAGGGTCCTGTGGAGTGTTGAAAATGTGTTGCTGGAAAAGCGCAGGAAGTCAGGCAGCATCCAAGGAGCAAGAGAATCGACATTTCGGGCATGAGCCCGCCCTTCTTCATTATCTCCAGCATCTGCAGTCCTCACTTTCTCCTGTGGAGTACTGTCAAACAAAGACTGAGTCTAGATGCATAGTTCCTTGAAAGTGGAGTTGCAGGTAGACAGGGTGAAGGCCACCATTGGTCAGTGCATTGAGTTTGGAGTTGGGAGATTATGTTGCAACTGTACGTGGCACTGGTTCAACCACTTTTGGAATTCTGCCCAAAATTCTGGTCACCCTTCTATAGGAAGGATATTACGAAACTGGAAGGGGTACAGAAAAAAATTGACAAGGATGTTGCTGTGACTGGAGGTTTTGAAGTATAGGAAGAGACTGAATAGGTTGGGGCTTTTTTCCCCTGGAGCAGAGACTGAGGGATGACCTTCTAGAAGTTTATAAAATAATGAGGGGCATAGATGGGATGAATAACCAAGGCCTTTTCGCGAGGATGGGCGAATCCAAAACCAGAGGGTACAGATTTAAGCAGAAAGGGGAAACACTTTTTAAAAAGAGGGGCAATTTTATTTCCACACAGAGGGTAGTGAGTGTATGGAACAAGCTGCCAAAGGAAAAGGGAGAGGTGGGTATAGTTACAACATTTTAAAGGCATCTGGATGGGTTTATGAATGGCAGGGGGGAGGGTGGAAAGAGGGAGAGCTGGGTCAAATAGGACTAGGCCAGATTGGCAAGTCTAGTCTAGTTGGCACAGACAAGTTGCAGCGAACAGTCTGTTTCCATGCTGCATGACTGCTTGCAGTGCCTTGGGGAAAAACAAAGTGTTCCAAAGACTCAGGTCACTCAAGATGCAAAACAAAATCTGCTGTTCAGTACTTTTTCCAAAGTTTCGCACACAACATGCAATTTGTGCACATGTCTACAAACTGTGCTTGTATATGCAAGGTGACCCCATTTGACACCACCCCCCGCCAACCCCCACAGCATGCAAGGTAGAGTCAAAAACAGCATGGAACAAAAAACACATCCCCTTCGTACAGGTCAGTTGGCCATGCTTATAGATGCTTTGGCTAGTCTCCCACAGTCACATGCCACTCAAGAATCTATTCTCAGTCACAAGTTACCCCAGGTACAATGGCAGGAGATCCTCCTCCGATAATGCAAATACTAATGCCCTAATCCTGGGGAATCGTTATGCAGACTATTTCCTGACTCAGATTCCCCAAGACTTTGCAGGTGCAACATACCTCTGGCCAGAAAGTATTTCTGAATGGAAGCAATTGAACGCTAGTTTAAATTGAGAATAGCAGGGGAGTAATAGCAAAATGACTAATTGGAGCAAGAGTCATTCGCATTCTTTCATGATTGTTGTTCCTATTCAAAGACAGTGCAGTTTAACCCTTTAATATTAAATGGGAATATCTCGCTTGATATTAAAGTAAGCCTTTCAAAATTACACTGTATATGGCCAAGTCTTAAAAAGGGTGACCCTTTAGTTTGAAGTAATGAAACCTAGTTCTATATTCTCCGAGAAAACATCCCTTCCATAATCAGTGTAAAGACTCAACAGAAACACATGCCTCGAACAAATCTTCTCTCAAATTCTCAAAGTTAAAGCCTAATCGGTCTAATCTTTCCACAAGACACTATCTAATTCAGCTGTGTAATAAACCTTCTTTGAACCACTTTCAACTCATTTACATATTTTTTTGAATAGGCTATTTGTGCAATTTATAACTCACTCAACCATGATTAGGGTCAAGGTGAAAGTGCACTTTTTTCTGAAGCCTTTAGTAGTTTATCCATTTTGGGCTCCAATCAGTAATAGCAGTTATTTCAGTTTCTGGATCACTAAGAAACACCGTACAGCAGATCATCTTTGAAAACATGTTCAATGTCTTGAAGGATTTTGGGTAAATGAAGGATAACCAGCAGCAGTGGATCAATAGCTAGGTCTCAGATTTAGGGTAATTTGAAAAGAAGCTAAGTACTAGTCAAGATAAATTTACAGACTTCACAGTATTTAACATTCTGGCTACCAGAATGGCGAGGATGACTTGCCCATCACTAGGTTTCAAGTCAAGTGCTAATAAAGGCCAAATCTTCTCAGCAAATCCAGTCTTTCATCTCAGTAAATCACAGGGATCAATTTTTCCAAAAAAAAAATGTTGATATCCATTGCTGTCTAAAGGCATTTCAGAGAACTTTGAAGAAAATGCCATTACAGAGGCATTGGAGAAAAGTGACATTCACCCTTCCAGCAGCACACTGCATTATTTCAAGCAGTTACAAAATTCAGTCTGAAACAGTATGTGCCCGATGCAGCCAAGACAGCAGCTATCTATTTCCAGATTTTAAAAAATCAGAATAATGCAACATTTTAAAACACAGACTGGCATCCAAATACTTGAAGCACTATAATCCAGCTGAGAGACCACAAACACCAGCAACAGCTGGACAAAGTATCGACATTAAAAAAAAAGATATCAGGGAATAAACAAAAGCTACTCAAAATGTGAGCAGAAGGACCAAAGGATAGTAACAAAATTTAATTTTACATAACGCAATGATGAGTTTTGTTTTCCAATTCACTCATGGGATGTGGGCATCATTGGTTGGCCAGCATTTACTGCATGTCAAAAAACCCCAAAAAACACAGCTACGAGAAATCAAAGGTTGCTGGAAAAACTCAGCAGGTTTGACAGAACCTGGGTTGGGAAAGCAGAGTTAACATTTCCAATCCGGTGACTCTTCAGGAACAGAGGGTGACTGGACCCGAAATGTAAACACTGTCTCCACAGATGCTGCCAGACCTGTTGAGTTTTTCCAGCAATTTCTATCTATTACCCATGTCTAGTTTCTCTTAAGATGGTAGCGAACTGCCTTCTTGAACTGCTGCTGTCCACATGCTGAGAGTTGAACCACTGCCATTAAAGAAAGAATCCTAGGAGTTTGACCCAGCGACAATGAAGGAATGGAAATATATCTTCCCATGTTATGCTGCTGAGTGGCTAGGAAGGAAACTTGCAGCTACATATCTGGTGCTATGAATCTGCTGCCCATGTCCTTCTAAATGGAATTTATCACGTTTGGAAAATGCCATCTCAGGACTTTTCAAATTTCTGCAGTGCATCTTGTAGATAGATTTTCAGATCGCAAAACATTTAGCATTAAAACCACCCAACGGTGAGAAAAAAGTGTTTTACAGACAAAGTACTGAAACCATTATCATAATGAGTGCTCCATGGCATATATTCTCTCCATGGCTGCTATGTAACCTGCTATGATCTGCAACATTTGTTGTTTTCAATGCAGATTCCAGCATCTGCAGTAATTTGCTCTTACATTTGTTTAAATGACAATGAGGGATAGTTGGTCAAGCCACTGGTAGAACAACCCTGTTTTTCCTTTGAGCGTCATGATATGTTCCCCTAAGATGGTAGGCAGAACCTGTTGAACAGACAATCAGTAAAACAAGCCAACAGGCAAGCAGCACTCCTACAGTAACTATGTAGGGCAGATGTTACTTTAGGTGGCAAAGAACACATCAGCCTACAAAGGGTAGCATCACTTGGGTTACAGAATTACCTACAGTAGTTGGGGACCATTCAGAATTTGGGGTAAAAAAAAAAGACAGTCACACAAGTCCTGAGGTAAAATGCTTCCAGTTCCTCAGGTGAGAGAATCTGCCCAACTCCCTTTTAAAATTACATACAGAATAACTTTTTACTACTTTTCATGAGGGAATCCCAATCTTGACAAGTCAGTTAAAAGAAATCCTAGATCTTAGTCAAATCATTTTAAGTTTACATACTTTGATTATTGGCACATTTGTCAGAAGGGATAGTTTATCCCATCTACACTACCAAAAATGTCTCACCTAAAAAACCTCTACTACCTGAACATGAATTTTGTTTCAAGGACAAAAGCCTGATCTTTTCCAACCTCTTGTTACAGTTGAAGACCTGCATCTCTTAACATCCTAGTCAGTTTCTGATACCCAGTCTAAAGCCTTCAAGTCTTTACTGAATCATGGCACCCAAAATTATCCACAATACTCTAAAAACAGACACCTAACCAGGTACCTTAAAAATTTCTACCACAATCCACTTTATATTTATTTTCTACTTTTATTTATAATCTGAAGTAACTAGTCTACAACCCTCTCACTTAAGTGAGCCAGACATTTCAGGCACGTAATTTTTAAGTGCTCTATTCCCACATTATCCCTTCACAAAAACTTAATGTTTGTCAACACCGAATTCTATTTGCTATGCTTCTGCCCATTCTATTATCCAGTCTGCCTTCTTGAACCCAGTCACAATACAGTACATTGCCAAGTTTTAGATCTACAAATCTTATAATGCACCACATTCCACATCTTATAAAAAAAAACTTGGTTGAACAATTCCATCAGGCAACCACTTATTTAACCATTGATCAGTGAAAGGAGAAAGTGAAGACTGCAGGTGCTGGAGATCAGAGTCAAAAAGAGTATGTTGCTGGGAAAGCACAACAGGTCAGGCAGCATTTAAGGAGGGGAATAAACATTGAGCATAATCCCTCATCAGGAATGACTGATGAATGAAAGATGATCACCACTAGTTTTGAATCACAAATAATCTAACAGCAGTAGCTGCATGGACTAAATAGTTAACACCATCAAAACAGTCTTCAGAATCAGTGCCAAGTCTCAACACATTGACCTTAATATCAGAAGTGCTAAATATAATCCATCTCAAACACCAAGTCGATTGAGGGACACTTGAGGACAAGTCACCAAATCAAAAGCACATTATCACTGACTCCTACCTTAACCCTGAATTCTGAGATCTCTATCATGGCACTAAAAATACATGTCTTGAAAGTAATTAATGCCTAGTTGAAACATAGGAAATAAGGGCAGAAACCAGTCACTCAACAAGTCGTTATGGTCATGGCTGATCATTTCACTATCCTGTTCCCATTTTCTCCCCATATCCTATGATTCCTTTAGTCCTAAGAAAGGGAGACTACTCAAAGTGTATACATCTTGAACTCCTTTTACGACATCATGTTGTCCTGTACTCCACCCACTCCCTTCCCCCCAACCCCCAAACTTGAAGCAAAACACTCCGTATAGTTTTGCCTCTATCTTTATTCCAGGCCCTGGAGGGAGAGAACAATTGCCCGTGTGCGCAGGGACATGGGTTCCTGGTCTTCTCTCTCGAACAGGAGTTTCTTAACAAATTATAGTCATTTTACAGGGAGGAGCTTCAAGCGAAGGCAATATACATATTGATTGGGTGACAGTTGCAATCAGCGAGTGCCAATAGCAAAGCTTAAGCTATCTGCTGTTACACAAGGTGTTCTTAACCTTAACTGGCTTCACAATGAATACTTTTTACCTTCGTTAACTGACCTTGCATACTGAATACTTCTAATATTGTTAAATGGCTCTCCACCAATGCTTTTCCACCTTGTTAACCCATTACCCTTGCCTCCAGCACCCCATTGTTAACTACAAGTTCTTATCTGATCTGAGTCACACACAGTTGAACCTTTTGCTTCACAAAACTCAAACGTTCCCTACCTGAAAAAACCCTATACACATTTTCATTCCCTCTTAAATCAGTTCATGATAGCTAGCATCCAAGTAAGTCACTTACACAGCATTCAAATGATATTTAACACCAAAAATTACTAGTGTTATAGTGATTAGAGTTGGAAGAATCCTCCCATGTGCAAAAACATTCACCAGTAAAGTTGTTAAATCCACAGTCCTTAGTGACCACACCATCCCCACCAAGTCATGGAAGTGAGCCAGTTCTCCAAAATCATCTTCAGTAAAGTCCAACCTGAAAAACAATATGCAGTCTGTTCTTGCATTACTCCTCAGATTTCTTGGATAAGGGCAGTTAAATACTTAACACTGACAAGACCTCAATCATTCCAGAGATGCTTCAGATGGAGGATGTCAGCACATCTGAGTGTACAATGCAGCAGCAGGGCAGGTGAACACAACACTCTTTGCTGCTTCTACTCTGCTGTCAAGTGTAACAAAGCCATCTGGCTATTTGACGTTAGCTTGATTAGTGAATCATTAAACAGTCGAAAGTGAAGGTAAAGCTCAAGTGATTTAATGTCCATAGGAAGGCCACTGACAAAAAGCACACAGACCACCTCTTCACTGTGGCTAGCTTCTTCACTTTTCTTGCTCATGACTGGAGAGCTGATTGAATCCGTTGGATCAGGTTGTGGAGGGCTGAGTGGTGGTCTGAAGGCATATTTTACCTGTGAATGGAGAAACTAGAGACGATGTTAGCTGCTGGAAGTATCTTTGCATTTCCTCTCATTCCTTCCTTGCCAAGGTGGTTATCAGCATGAAGACAGTCACACATTTAACTGCACTAAATTGTGTCTGCCTATTTTAACATTCTTTGAATTCTCTGAAGTCTGTTACTCTGTTCACTATTTATGACATCAAGTTTTATGCCGAAACAATTTAGTAAATTATAAACAATGGTCCTAAAATCAAACCCTTCGGTACCTCATTCAGGTTATTCAAAAATTTTACTTTTACAAATTGATACTTGGCTAATGTGAAAGCGGTCAGGAAAAAATATTTCAAAAGTCTGGAACAGCAAGAAGAAAACAATGTTTCGTGTGCTCTAGCAATTGAAGAGCTAGTTTCAGTTAAGATTTAAATCACATTTATTGGAAACAAATGCGGAATATTTTAAAACCGTTTTCCAAATGAAGCTTCCCAAATAATAGTCAGAATTAGTGGCAACTTTGGTAGAGATTAACATTCTTTGAATTTGCAATATGCAGGGGGTCAATTAACAGAATTTAAACAGCTCAGCCTTAAGTTTGATACTCTCTAAAATCTTAAGACATCAAACTCAAAATGCACTTTTTTGTGAACACTCTGCATTACAAACAAGATATATTAATACAGTGCTCTCTTCTGGCTAAAGCATGCCCAATGTTTTAAAAACATTGGAGAATTTCAAACAAATAAAGGGGCTCAAGGCACTCAATTTGTTTTAAAGTTACAAATTTGATAATTTTTAGAAGGGACATAATGTTGTACAATTTCAATATAAAAACAAAATCTGTCCATTACACAGCCCACAAAACACATTAAGACCCTAATTCAAACAAGGCAAAACAATTCAGGATTTTTCAAACCAGGTGGTTTTTCAAAAACAAAAAATTTTTGAATATCAAACAAACACTCAGCATGGCACAATTTACCTTGAAACTTTCCTTTTTCAACTAAAGTATAAGTACAACCTTAATTTCAGCGTTTCTCATTTTTATTGTTGTTTTTGCATCCGCTCACTGAAATTACACTTAAAAAGGAGAAAGCTCTTGCAGCAGACCACATGATATCACAGTCCAAGCCACACACTTCCCCCAGAATAAAGACTCCCAGAGCCTCAAATTTCATCACGAGGGGACTTTAACCCCTCTCTCACTACTCACCATGGGGGCTTGAACCCCACTTAAATACAGAGCTCAAACTTAAGCACAGTGCAGAGAATTTGAACTTGAAAAAAAAACCGACCCAGTAGACTTGAAACCCAATACTGTGCAGACGACTTTAGTCTCAAATCACACCACCCCAGTGGACTTGAACCCCAGTACTGCACAGAGGACTAACCTAAAATCACACCCACCCCCAGTAGTGTGCAGAGGGCCAAGCAAGGATGGATATCAGGAATAAAAAGGCCAAACACCAATACAAAGCATGTGAATAAATAACATCTCAATGAAGTAGTCCTATTTATAGTGTCAAATGTACAAGAGTGAACACTTACATTAGTTATTTGGAATATTTCACATACACAAAACTGAACTTCCTCCTTTACCTGTCAAACACCACCACAATGACAAATTCTAAATTGAAGTGTAAAAGTCAGTTTACCCAAGTGAAAAAAATTAAACATCCATACATTCACTAATTCGTTTTACTTAACTACACGTTCTCTTTCCATAGTTGTAAAAATGCCAAAACATAAGGAATCTTAAAGTTACTCCCAGAATTAGTAAAGTGCATGACTGAAAGACAGCAAACACTAAGCATTTGTTTACACTTATAAAGCCATAATGTCTTAAAAGAGCAAAGAATTTTTTTGGAAAAGCAGTGGCACTTGGTGTAAACTCTGGGTCAAGATCAAGACTTCTAGAGTTTAGTTAAATCCCATACAAATCTACAATGAGCACATGCCACGAGTGTAGCAGTTAATATACAATATTAGATCGTGGGATTTCAAGTCTTAGAAAAAGCTGATACAGAATGACGAGTACACACAAGTAATAATCAAGAAAGTGCAATCTGAATGTGGTTATGAAAACTTAAAAAAGGACAGAACAAAAGTGGAGGGGGTCAGTCGCAGGTTCTCCAAGGAGGCCATTGGCCAAAAGTTTAGTACAAAGCACTACAGGATGCCCTCCACTTGCAAATACAGAAACAGGAACTTACCAGGAATCCCTGAAAAGGTGTTCTGCCAAAAATTATTACACTTCCATTTATTAGCCTTTTCTCTATATCCTTCGATGCCTTGACTTACTTTTCAAAATGTATCAATGTCCAATTTTTAAAGCTCCAAAATGAATAATTTGGCCTTTTCTACCTGATATCAACCCTGAATAGTTAGTCATTAATCAGAATGAGTTCTTGTTTTGGAAACCTTGATTGGATAAATTGGGTCCCTACTAAATTTGCAAGATTTTAAAAACATCTTGAACAGATTACCCAAAATCCTGCTCTATTTAGCATAACCTGTGAAGATACCTTTTCTCCATTTGTGGAATTGACCCAACATGTGGCAAGAGCTGAAAATGTGTTGCTGGAAAAGCGCAGGTCAGGCAGCATCCAAGGAACAGGAGAATCGACGTTTCGGGCATCAGCCTTTCTTCAGAAATGATTCCTGAAGGGCTGATGCCTGAAACGTCGATTCTCCTGCTCCTTGGATGCTGCCTGACCTGCGCTTTTCCAGCAACACATTTTCAGCTCTGATCTCCAGCATCTGCAGTCCTCACTTTCTCCTCCAACATGTGGCAAGACCTAGCTCTAAGTTGGGGGCTTACCTTTTCTAAAAAAAAATCCAATTAAAGAGTCATCTTAATGTCTCCAAGTTGCTGATGGTCAAATTATATTTGACCACCATCCTACAAAGCACCTTGGGACAGTTTACAAATTTAGAAACATACTTCTCCAAACAGAGGCATACGAAGAATGACCTACTGGAGGCCATGAAGAATCATGGAAAGTTTTAATTGAGTAGATGGTATTTTCATTTGTGGAAGTGAAAAACTGTATGCTGTTAATATAAAATTAGTCACCAAGGAATCAAATAATAAATTCAGAAACTGATGCATAAAAAGTGCAGAGAAAAATGGAACCAGCTACCACAATAGTTGGCGATCAATAAAAGATAGCTTCCTTTTAAATGTAAGTAAATGCAAAGAAAAGGATGTATTACAAGTTCAATGAGGAAGGATAGAAGGATCAAGAGGAACAAAGACCGAAATGGACTTATTCAAACAATTAACACTTCTGGGCTGTGTATCTTTCCACATGGTAATAGGAGATGCATCTTCCTCTGACGAATCGGCACGGTGGCACAATGGTTAGCACTGCTGCCTCACAGCACCAGAGACCCGGGTTCAATTCCCACCTCAGGCAGCTGTGTAGAGTTTGTACATTCTTGTGTCTGTGTGAGTTTCCTCCCACAGTCCAAAACTTTGCAGGTTAGGTGAATTCGCCAGACTAAATTGCCGAGTGTTAGGTGTAGGGGCATGGGTCTGGGTGGGTTGCGCTTCAGCGGATCGGTGTGGACTCGTTGGGCTGAAGGGGCTGTTTCCACACTAAGTAATCTAATCTAGTCTAATCAAAATACTCAATTATCAACCACTGGATGAGTTAGGTTGAGAAGTAAATTTCAACAAAACATTTGTTGCATGATTACCCATTGTTCCCGCCCCCCCCCCCCCCCCGGAGAAAATCAGCTGCGCAATACAGAAACCTGGAGTCAAATCACAGCGACTGAATTAATGATACCAAGATTTTCAGATTGGCTTTGCAATCTCAGCATGGTCTACTGTCAAGGTCAGCAGAAACATGGCTCAAATAATTTCTTATGGTAGCCTAAACATCAGCCAAACCAGTTATACAGTTTAAATCGTACCAAGAAAGGCTGCAAAACTTGTTAAGCATACACGATTCCTGAACTTAGGCATCCTTTCATTCTTACAAGGACAATGACTGCCTTCCAATTCCAAAATGGTGACTCAGCTCTATATAAAATTGAGAACCTAGAAACAAATCAACTAGCATCTAAAAATACTAATCGGACTCAAAATATAGTATCAATAATGGAAGGACTGGACAAAACTTTTAGAACACAATTTGATATCCTTTTTGGGTGCTATACTAATCATTCATATGGCAGCACAGAAAGTCACTAAACAAAGAAAATAAGCTGTGTGTTTGCTGTACCAAGAGGTTGTATTGTGGGAAAAGTTGGTTATGAGAAAAGGCTACAACATCCATGCATGTATGTATACATCATCCGTTCAACATCATTTGAACTTAATTTATCAGCATTAACATCCAAGAGTGGCACAATCAGTAACCTACATGGGTTTTGTTAAATACACCAGTGATGCTAAATTTCAAAGTGGCTCTGAAATTGTATTGGTCAGCACATTAACCCTTAATATCTCGGACATCTAAGCACTGTCCGCTCTCAACTCCACAACACTGGTGGATGATTACACGTGAAATTTGACATTCCTGAAGGAACAGCTGTAGTTTTGATCCCAACTCTGCGATCTTGATTGCAGTCAAATTTAATTTTTTAAATTAAAGCTTCTTTCCATCTTGGACGAAGGAGACCAATCTTAAATTGCAGTCCACTGCCTATTGAGCATGAACCACATGGCTGAAAATTGCTTCAAAATGGCAATATTCATATTGTTGGGTAGGATCCACAGTGTAGAGATATTAAGGCAGGTGGCTGGCAAAGAGTCTACAGCATAGAAACACTTATGCTTCAAGTAATAATTTTCAAGACAAAGAGGTGCACAAATATGACATGAAATTCCTGAGGACAGAAACTCCTCTCTTCATAATTCAAAAAGTATGTGGACAGATACCACAGCACAACAAAGTAGTGGCATGAGTTTGTAACTCAATATGCCCTAAAAGAAAAAGCAGATTATAGAGCATTGCTTGACCAGAGCAACAGAAGGGAACTGCATTATTCCTTACAAAAGGCCAAATATCAAATATGAAGCAGACCAGAGATGGGGATTGACTGCTTATTTGTTCAAAATGCACCGACTAGAAATAATTCTGAATAAGTAACTGGATTGAAAATCCATCAGAAAAGGAAACAATAAAACACTCAGCAAGTCAAATAGGACTTAAAATTTATTTTCAAAATAAACCACAAGTGTAAAAAGTTCACATGCACCACTTTTAATCTTTCTGAATATAATGGGACGAGATCAGTTTGCGTACAGACAGCACCATTGTTTTGATATTAAAGGCCAAGTTATAACTACATACTAGTTATCTAATAACAAGCATTAAGTTATTCAGCTCTACCAAAACTGCTGTAGTCTCAACCAGTGCAGTAGAGAAGTGTATGACATACTGCTCTCCAATGCTTACGATACAGTGCTATTACTTCAGATTATCCCCTTCATCATAGGCCTCAAGGCCCTGTCTGCAAGTGACCTCAGCCAGTGTCTTGATATCTCCCATCACCATTCTTAAGATAAGCATTAAGAGTAATAAGTCTTTATAGGCATCCTCAGATCAGTGAAATTCTCATGCAACAAGAACTCTATGAGCTGGCCGGTAACAAAATGGGAGGCAAGGTAAGGGAGGGTGTAAATTATGATGCTTGGAAAATGCAATCACGAGACTGGACCATTGTATTTGTGCTCTTTTGTTATATTCTTGATGAAACACCAGGGTGTTAAATTACCATCACACCATCTAAAAATTTGCTCATCTGGAGTTAATCATTTTTTAAAAAAGGTGGAGAGCCAACATTTTCAACTGGATCTCAACATTTAGTACTTCCAGTTTATCAATTTTTGTATTTTAAACTAATGATATATACTGCAGGGCTAAGGATGAGAGAGAGAACACAATGTATCAGGTCATAGAAGAAGAATCACAGGAGAGAACAAGAACTCAAATCAGTGAACTGAACAGATGAGAAGTGACAAAGAAATCAAGTAAAAGCACTCATGACAAGGTGCATGTACGTAAGGAGTACAAGAGAGGAATGGGTCTCAAAAAAAAAAGCAAAGGAAACCATTTTTATGTCTGATACATTTGACTAAGTTGATCAATTAAAGCTGCTAACTGTGGGTTACCCCCTAAGTTGTCAATACTTTTGTAAGCTTCCGATTCCAATGTTTTGAGCGTTTCTCTGGTGTAAGCTAAAGAACCCACCTTTTCAAGATAACTCACACAGTATTTCTTGACATCCATATTCTCAGTTCGCTGTCGCAAAATATTCTGCACTTGTGTACTTTCTGGATGTGACCAGATGGCATGAATAACAGGGAATGAAAATTTTCCCTCTGTTAAATCGTCACAAAACCCCTTATTTGCACTATATTCATTAGATGCTAAGTTTGCGTAATCGTCACGTATTTGGAATAAAAGCCCCAGTGTGTTAAGAAGAGGCTTGAAGTCAGATTTGTTTTCAGAGAATAGTTGCATGAGGCCAACAGCCAGTCCAAAGAGTCCGCCAGTTTTCTGTAGCACCATGGCCTTATAACCTTCCAATGTGGGACATGTGTATGTATCTCTCCAATTAATGTCCAAGCCTTGACCTCGATGCAGTTCAAGTAGCTGGTGTGTGAAAATTTTAATGGCTTCTGGGTGATCAAGGGTCATTACCTTCTGCAGACTCAAAAAGTAAACATAGTTGGCAGAGTTAATGACGCATGGAACACCGTAGATACTGTGTGCCACAGGAAACCCACGGCGCAGCTTAGAGTTATCTTCAATATCATCGATCAGCAAACTAGCACTGTGCAACATTTCTGTTACTTCTATGATGACCTAGAGCAAAAACAGAAATATGTAAAAAAAAAGGACATACTTAAAAGACAACTGACCAATCTTAGCTCTGTAGGAAACACCATCACCACCAGATATGGCTTAGCTACATCAAGCTTTACCAGAGCTCTACAAAATCCCATTCTGGTCTTTAAATCCTTTCTAACCCTTTGTTACCCTCTCCTTTTGATTATGCCTCACTGAAGCATGTAGGGATTTTCACTGATAAAAAGGTGCTGTGTAATGTAATTTATTCTTAAGAAGTGAATGACATTGATTTACTGAATATCATTAAGCTTCAACTTATTAGTAACACTCGTTGGAAATGAAAATTGCTAACTTAATTATTGGTAAACGAAGTGAAAGGTTAACAGCATAACTAAAGTAATAATCAAGCACTTCAAAAGAGCTATCCAATTAGTCCAATTCTCTTGTTGTCCTCCCCCACTGTACTTCAAATTTGGCTTGACCTTTTCCTATGATAACTTGCAGCATTAAGGAAGTTCACATCTTTCTACTTGTATTAATTACTTATTGCTATTGGAGATCATTAAACCATAGGGCACATATTCAGCCAGCATAACTAGGAGACAACCTATCCCCAACTACTCCATCAAAACCCCTGTTGAGGTGTTAGAATAGAATTGATGACTGGGAGATTTAAGAGAAAATAAAGTCCCATTTTTTCAGAACCCACTAACTCAAGTTCCTCTATTCAGGTACCACCTGCGTAATTATTCTCTGCATCCTCCCAAGGCTTTATTTCCGAAAACATTGTAACAAGGATAAGACAACGCTCGAGCTGAGGCCTAACCAGGGACTTGCAAAGGTTTACAATAATTTCCTTGTTTTTGCACTCTATACCTCTGACCATCAAGATCCTAGATGTGTTAAGGTAGCCTGAGTTGTCAGCTTCAAAGGTTGAGAACTTGTAAAGTTTAATAAAAAACTGAAATTAATGGAAATAAACTGAAGCATTTCATAGGCAATAATAGTGTAATGTGACCAGTCATTTAATATTTATTTCAAAAGGATCAAATTGTAACAATATTCTCAACCTGTCCCATCAAAAATTGTTTTGAAGTTATAGCAGACTCAACCTGTGAACAATTTCTCAAGAGGTGCTGCAAGATCTACTGATTTTTTTGTGCATTTAATGTTTCAGCTTTCAAGCATTGGCAGCATTTTGCTTTTTACAGAATTTGTGTTATACAGAAACATTGTGCAGTTTCTCTATGTAGTGCAGCTGTCACTTCTCATTTAGGAGGGTTGGCTGGGGGTGTGGGGGATAAAATTTATTTCACAAGTATTCAACTGTCAAAAAATTCTTACATCCCTATGGTAGGTATCATACTTCAGGTATAAAAAACTCTGGCTGGAACAAACCAGGTGTGCCATGAATAATTCTGGGTCTCAAACTGGAGGGAAGATATGCCAGTCTCAAAGAATACAGATTTACCAGATCCACTTCTGGACATTAAAAGGGTTAAGATACAGGAGAGAAATAAAAAACTAGGATTATACCAGTTAGAAGTTTTTGGTGTAGTTTGATCCAGGTTTGAGGTATTAAGTACACATTCTTTCTGTACCCTACTCAAAAACTAAGAGGTAGTGCCTAAAAAAACTACAGCCCAAACTTTCAGAGCTGAAGTTAGTAATCACTTCAATATAAAAATGAAGTTTGGTATTCACTTGCTGAAACAATGAATAGACAACTGAATTCAAAAATTGTAGACTTATGTTCACCCAAGGTGTAAGCAAAATCAGGACAAAGGTTGCTGTATTGAATTAGGTCATGGATCAGCTATGATCCAACTGAATGATGGAACTTAAGTGGCTAACCAGCCAACTTTTATTGCTCCTACGTTCAATGATCATTTTGGTTTAGAAGGTAATGTTTACTTTCCAGAACCACATGTACTCAACGACTGAAATGAATGGTAAAAATTGAACAATGAGGAGGATGCAATTATGCTGACATAACTGAAACGTTGACTAGAATGCTCAACTTTAAGTAGCAGAATACAATAAAGATGTAGGAGCAGAAACAGGTCATTCAGCCCATCAAGTCCGCTTTCAGTGAGATCATAGCTCATCTGATAACCCTCAACTCCACTTTACCTACCCTCCCCAATAACCCTTGATTGGTTATGGACTGAAACAAATCAATTCAGCACTAACATAGGGAAAAACGAGATAAACTCACATTAAACCAAGTGCAGTTGCTGTCCAAACAGCTGCAAAGTCATTGTTACTAAGTGTACTGGCCTTGCCATTATTATTATTAAAATATCGTAACATTAATGTAGCACAACACACACCAGGATTAAGAGCAGCTAGATTTTCAATCAGCTTCACTGACAAAAAAAAAGACATTCAGACATCAATTAGAGGAGATGTTTTCCAGCCCCTACCAAGGCGACATGTAGCCATCCATGTGCACCAGTTAAGAGTTGGATTAAACTTAACATTCTTCACTATATTCAACCTAGTCTCAGATACAAAATTGGATTTTTCTAATCAACCCTGTACAGAGAGGTTTCTCTGCACCTCTGGAGCAAGTGGAAGTTGAACATGGGTTTCTTGACTCAAAGGCAGGGACATGACCACTGCACCTTGTATGAATCTAGTCTAGGTCTCAAATAAAGAAACCAGGCAAATTTTAATAAAAAGAAACCGGACAGCCAATTTTAGATAGGAAAACAAGATAATCAGGATATCTGGATTTCAGACACTTAGACAATTCATGTCATGTTTGCTACAGTTATACCTGGCTCCTTTGTGTAGGATTTCAAACTAGGGCTCATGGGAATTTCTCACATTTAGATTTGTCAGTCCAGCATGGTGTCAAAATTTGGTTTTCCTTCCTGGTTTCTGTTGCTAAATATAACTCCCTTCCACAACGGGAAGACGTTTCATAGGGTAGTTGACAGTGTCCTCTGTAAATCAGAGCTGTGGGATATCTAAAGTGAGTCAAATGCTGTTCAAAACAAAATTAGAAATATTCCAAAATGGTAGGTACTTCATGGTACTAAGACTTTACCCATATGACCAGTCAAAACAAAGATTCCTTCAAAATTTTGTGAAGGACACAAATCGAAAAACCCACATTTCAATACCCAAGTTACAAAAGGAAGTGCAGTGTCAATACACCACGAAACTGTTTTTGTTCAAAAAGGGGCAACATAGCAACAAACAGACATGATAGGATAAACCAAACTACAGAGGAATGCAAATGCTGACCCCATTACAACTGTAACAGCACCTAAATGTACTTAGGTAAAAACAATGACTGCAGATGCTGAAAACCAAATACTGGATTCGTGGTGCTGGAAGAGCACAGCAGTTCAGGCAGCATCCAACGAGCAGCGAAATCGACGTTTCGGGCAAAAGCCCCTGATGAAGGGCTTTTGCCCGAAACGTCGATTTCGCTGTTCGTTGGATGCTGCCTGAACTGCTGCACTCTTCCAGCACCACTAATCCTAAATGTACTTGTCTATCTACAGGATCTGCTGGAATCAGTGTTTCAAAAGTCATTGGCCAAGATACTCCTAAGACCAAACAGACATTGCTGCAATGTAGAACAGACTTGCGTTGGAGGACCATTTGGAATCCTTGATACAGCAGTGATATGGAGGTGCCAGTGTTGGACTGTGGTGGACAAAGTCAATCACAACACCAGGTGAGTTCAACAGGTTTATTTGGAGGCACTAGCTTTCAAAAGCACTGCTTCATCAGGTGGTTGTGGAGCAAATCATAACAGACTTTTATAGCTACAGGATTGCAATGTCATGAAATGTAATATTAAACAAATTTAACTTAAGTCTTTCATCTTTTAGAAAGATCATGTTTCAGTTCCTTCATATGTCAATCCCAAAACTTTCTTAAAGATACATTCTTAAGATAGCTTTTAAACAATAGGTGCCATCTCAGCTCAGAATGCACTGAAGGTGTGAGGTTAAAGTCTGTGTCCCAATGTTAGGTCAGATAAGTAGACTGAATGCGTTGCATTCACATTTGAGAAGGGGCAGCAGAATAATACCAGAACTAAATGCTCCCTGGAAGGATAAAGGGGATGAAAGGAGCATAACCTCAAAGTTAGAGCAAGGCCATTTAAGAGCGATGTCACAAAGCACTTCTTCACATGAAGGGCACTGAAAGTCTGGTACACTACCTCAAAGTTGGGCCAACTGAAAAATCAAGATGGACAGTTTTGTCGTAGGCAAGAATATCATGTATGTGAATTCAGCAGAGACAGCTTAGCCAATATCTAATCAGAAAGCTTAGAACTGTTTCCATGAAATAGACATTGGTTGCAAGACAAATTTTAGATGTGTTCCCACCTTCCAATTCCTGAGCATCACAATTTGGTGGAACAAGTTTAAGATTCCAGAAATTGTGCCAGACCATGACTGAGAATGCAGCTGATTCATCAAATAGAAACAAGTAATTCAATGTAAGCATAAATGAAAGGCAAAGGAGTTTTAAACCATCTTTTTGTATACGAAATATCAAGTGGACTAAAACAAAGCTCAGTAGGTGCACATTTTAATAGGATTGCCTGTAAAAATATTGTAAAGACTAGTTTAAATAGTCCTCATTCAAGCTTATTTTAAACAGGATTCAAATCTGAGAAAACTATGACCGTAAGATTCTAGGTATTTGCAAGGGCAAACTATTGTATTTGACACTGCTCTCTACCAGATGAGTGGCACAAATGGCTATTTTTTCAGGCAAAATGCACTAAGTAGCATGCTATCAGGATTGGTGCTTAGATCCTCATGTTGTGCTTGGAAGTGTAGTCATCAAAACTGCATTTCATACAAAGATAATGGAGAAAGCAAAGTTCTTTCAAAGACTCAGTCAGATGTGCAGTACAGAAACATACCCTTCGGGCCAACTTGTGATGGACAGATGGACATTCTAAATAAATAAGTCTAAGTTAGCTCGCTGAGCCAGAAGACTTGTTTTCAGACATTTTGTCACCATACTAGGTAACATCAGTAAGAGTCTCTGGTGAAGCACTGATTAATTACCTACAGTGTGAAAACAGTCCCTTCAGCCCAACAAGTCCACACTGACCCTCTGAGTAACCCACCCGGACCCATTTCCCTCTGACAAATGCACCTAACACTGAGCAATTTAGCATGGCCAATTCACCTGCCCTGCACATCTTTGAACTGTGGGGAGGAAACTGGAGCACCCAGAGGAAGCCCACGCAGACACGGGGAAAAGGTCTGTGGAGTTTCGCAGAGTCACCCGAGGCTGGAATTGAACCTGGGACCCTGGTGCTGTGAGGCAGCAGTGCTAACCACTGAGCCACCCTGGTGATATGTCTTGCCTCTCTATTTACAGGACTTGGTTTCTTAATTGGGTAATGTCTTTTCCAGGAACAGTTAGGGCCTGACCAGTGGCCAGCCATTTTGGTAAAGCCAAGTTAGAGAATCCCTACAGTGCAGTCATTCAGGAAAATACTAGCTTGCAAGTAAAATAGCTTCAAAAAGATAAACTTAACAATTAGCCTTCCTTATATCTATCATTTCATATCAATCACACACCTAACAAAGGCCATCAACAGATGTCATGGATCACTTATCAGCCACTAATGAATAGTCGACATAGCTAGAGAGAAGCAGCACTGTGGTAGCCCTTTCGGAAAATATTCCAAAGTTAAGCATCAGGTTTTGCCTTGCATTCAAAACTCAATCGCCTCGGTCCCCAGCATTACTGTAATCTTATCTAGCCCCAACCCGCAGATGCTTGCACTCTTTTCGTGAACACACTACCAATATTCACTCTATCACTGAGGACTAAGGCCTTTGACTATGCCAACCTTTGAACTCCATCAAAAACCTTCCTGCCTATCCTTCAAGATGCGCTTTACTATGTTGAATATTGAGACAGGAAGGGTGTAAAGTTGAACAAGTTCAAGAACTAACTAACTGTGGTGGCCTCATTAATACTGATGAGAACTTGGATTGAAATATCAGCAACTAAACATGTTTAATCAAACATTAGAAAAAGAGACTGGCTGCAATGCATATCAATAATTTAGAGACCAGTATAATCTGCTCTTATTCTTGTTGTCTGTCAAGTGCTCAGACAATTTTTGTTCAATGCTCAAACTCAAATGCAAGTCAATGCTAAATAAGCACATATTCTGGTCCCACACTAAAATAAAAAAATACTCACTGCTCAGAGTGCACCATTTTTTAAACGAATGCGTATCATGGTAGCGAGTTTTGAGAAGATTTAGAGCTCAGGTTGAGGTTCTGGATATAGGTTTGCTCATTCCAGCAAACCACCCAGCTCTGATCAAACCTACATCCAAAACATGCATCATGAAGCCAACAAAAGCAATCTTTCCTTTTAAGCTTTGCATTATATTTAAGTGTATTGGTAGAGGGTCTCAGTTATACACAGTAAATTTCTTGTATCCTCTCCAATTATGCCTACTTCAGAGCTGGAGTTAGAACGCCAAGTTAGTGTACAGCAAAGTTATGCAAAACTGTTTAAACCAGGCCTTAGACCCCCAGTGGACTCGTCAAATTCAGATTGGATTTATTATTGTCACATGTATCTAGGTACAGTGAAAAATTTCACTGTATGCAGTATAGACAGATCACACCATAAAGAGTTCATTGGGATAATAGAACAGAGCAGGAAATATAATGTTACAGCTGCAGCGAAGGTGCAAAAAGACAAAGTTAAACTTAAAATTTGAGAGGTCCATTCAGAAGTTGAAGCAAGCAGGGAAGAAGTGGCCCTTGAATCTGCTGGTATGTGAGTTGAAGCTTTTCTTAAATCTTCTGCCCAAAGAAGAGGGTGTTGGAAAAGATTAGAACGAATGAAAGCCTTCCATTATGTTGGCTGCCTTTCCAAGGTAGCAAGTAGTACAGATGGAGTCAACAGATACAAGGTTGGCTTGCGTGATGAACCGCCTGTGTTCATAACTCTGTAGTTTCTTACAGTCCTGGGCAGAGCAGCTGCCATACCAAGCTGTGACACATCCAAATAGTGATGCATCTTGGAAAGCATTCTAATATTTGGGAGTCTATGCACCATACTTCAAGATGTGTGGAGTCTGCACATTCTTTCCGTGCCTGCATGGGTTTCCTCCGGGTACTACGGTTTTCCTCACACAGTCCAAAAGTGTGGTTAGGTGAATTGGCCATGCTAAATTGCCCGCAGTGTTAGTGGAGGGGGTAAATGTAGGGAGGTGGGTTGCTCTTGGGGGGTTGGTGTGGACTTGTTGGGCTGAAGGGCCTGTTTCCACACTGAATAATCTAATCTAAAAAAGGTGCACAGGCGATTTGCTAAAATGTTACTAGTAAAAGGACTCGACCATGTGGAGAGACCAGAAAACTTAGGATGTCCCGAAAATGTTAAGTGATGTTCAAAAGTCAGGGTTTTGATACAATTGATAAGGAGAAACCGTTAGCAAGCCGAAAATGGACTTAAATTTAAAATTAGTTGATTAAAAAACCAGAGATTGCAGACCTGAGTTTTTCCAATTTTCTGAGACTTCAATAAACTGAATGTAACAGTAAAGCAGCACTAATTGGACAGCTCTTTCAAGAGTACTGGCAATGGTACAATGAACCAAATAGTTTCCTTTTGTATTCTGCACAACTTCATATAGCTACCAAACTACCATCAACAGAAATTGTGACTATGCGAATGACAAAATCATTGTAATACTTTGTTGAGGTTAAAACACACAATGTATAAACCAATTTTTACATTTTAACTTGTAATCTACAATTCATAGCTATTAGAAATAATACATTTCACAAAATGAAACTCAACATCTTTATGATGCAAGGAACTCTTACCTTAAATTTCTCTTCTGGGACATTCAACCAGTGGTTAAAGGCTTCTGAAAGTTTGGTTCTGAATTGTTTGCCTGATTTAAAAAGATTTCAAAATTGATTTTGTTTAATAATGCCCTTTACAGAACAATATCTATTGGCCAACACGACTCCAGAGCAAATGTGGTTGACTCTTGAATTGGCAAAGACATGCATCAAACCCGGAAAAAATCTCCAAGGAATGAAACCGAATTGATAACACCATTGACCTTGGCACCAGGAATAATGCTCAACCCAGCAAAACCTTCCTGAAACTTTATCAAGTAGTGAGGGCTTGAGTTACAAAAAGAGACAGAATTTTTTCACTGGAATGTATGAGGTTGAGGGGTAACCTTGAGGAGCATTGATGAGGCGAATGACGAAGGTCTTTTCCCTAGGATGGGGGAGTTCAAAATTAGGGAACATTAAGGTTAGAAGAAAAAATAAGTTTCAATTAGTACATGAACAGCAATAGTTTCTTTTTAAAAAGTAGTTCATTTGAGGAATGAACTGCCACAGGCAGAAATGGATACAGGTACAGTTAGAATGTCTAAAAGACATTTAGATAAGTACATGAATAAGAAAAGTTTGGAAGGATATGGGCCAAATGCAGGCAGATGGAACTAATTTATTTTGAGAAAATTGGTTGGTGTGGACTAGTTGGACTGCAGGATCTGTTTCTATGCTGTATGACTATGACACTTGTTGCAACTATTAGTCAATGCAATCCTTCAGATCTCATTTCAGAAGTTATTAACTCAAAACCACACTGAGCAAGTCAAAATTTCAATTTGTTGGAAGCATGTACATTTCAGCAGCATTTGATTAACCAAAATGGAAAGCGACAAAAAACCATCCTTGTTATGTAGGCATAATTGGTAATGCCAATATTTATTGCCAATCCCCAATGCGCTGTGGTGAGGTATCTTTTTGAATGCTCACAGAGCTGTTACAGGTACTACATTCAGGATTTAACCCAGTGACTATGAAGCTACATCTAAGACATCCTACTCAGAATGATATGCAACCGAGCGTACGATACATTCTCATACACTTTCTGCTCTTGTCCTACTTGACCAATGCCGAGTGCGCTGCATGGCACATCCTGCACTTACATATTAAGTGATGAAAGCTGCTTAAGATAAACACCATCATCAATTATCTAATTGACAAACTAAAAAATGTAGTGAAGAGCAGACCATGTTGGCCTGGGACTGGAGTTACACAGATGCAGACAATACAAGGACAGCAGGTTTCTTCTGTAAAATAGCAGTGAACCAGTTAGGATTTCACAATAATCTAGGCAAAAGTCAGGACTGCAGATGCTGGAAGCCAGAGTTTAGATCAGAGCAGTGCTGGAAAAGCACAGCAGGTCAGGCAGCATCTGAGGATCTGACAGCTGCAGGGTTATTTAGTTACTGATACAACTTATTTCTGGGCTTCATAGAATAGTGCAGCACAGACAGCCAATCAATGCATCATCTTTTTAAAACTTGAACTGAATTCAAATGCTTAAGTTGTGGTCGAATTTGAATTGTTGTTCTTGTAATTATTACCAGGCCAATGACAATCACACCAACACATTCTGGATGAACTAACAAGAATTGGGTTTTAGACAAATACCAACTACATTGGACTGTAGTCCGAAAAGGCTTTGGAATATAATTTAGATAGCATTTAAGTATAGTGGAATTTCCAATTTAAGTGGTGGGCAGCTGCAGTACCACAATGAATACCAGTGGGAAGTCCTGGATCAGGAGCAGTTAGAAATGTTATTAACAAAACTCTCCATGCTGGAAACAATTATAGCACAAAAACTTTCCAACCAGTGCTTTACCCATAAAACAGCATCAAGACTCAAACACAATAGCTAAACAAATACAAGGTCCAATTCTCAGCATGCCCTTATTCTAGCATCACAGACTAAGAGTAAAAGGAGTTGGCCATTCCACATCTTGGGTCTTCTGACCCAAGAATTCATTTAATGCCACTCAACTCTCCTCCTTCACATGGCCCTGCACATTCCTCATTCACAAATACCAAATCTCCTCTTGAAGGCTATGAACATGCCTCTATGCTTGCAATGTATTTTATATTTGAACCACTCACTTGACAAAAACTTCTCATCTGCGTGGTTTCTTTTCCCAGTAAAAAGTGGACAGAAGGTAAAACACAGTCAGTAAAATGAAATTGATTTGGTTTCAAGACACAAGGAATGACTGTGCTGTGTTGAAGAATGTGCCGGACAGGCAGCATCCAAGGAGCAGGAGAGTTGACATTTCGAGCACAAGCCCTTCATTGGGGGATGAGCCTCAAAGGTCGACTCTCCTGCTCCTTGGATGCTGCCTGACTGCGGTGCTTTTCCAACACCACACTGTTCAACTTATCTCCAGCATCTGCAGTCCTCACTTTCTCCATGACTGCGCTGTGTCCAAGAACATTTCAAGTACACAGCGTGTTGCAGAAACATTTTAGTTTTTATATATTTTACTAAATTCCCAAAGCAGAACTGCAAGTAGCAAAATCTGGCTATTTGTTTCCAATGCTTTCCCGACTTTTCTAGTGATTGCATTTCACGACTGAACCTTCAGAACTCACTTCTGAAAATCATCATTTTGATTAAAAAAAAACCACCTCATCTTCACTTTCCCTCCCCCAAACTCTTGAAGTAGGCAAATCATACATTTCTCCTGTCTCCAGAGACACTTTAAACAAAGGCCAGTCACTGACATGGCCATTAATCATGTATAACCATTGTTTTTGAAAGGTTTTTCAATTTAGGACTGTTAAAGTAGAAAAAGCTAGAATCTCAAATTTGAGATTAAATTATTTATTTGGCAGATACAAGGAAGACAAGCGAAGAGGAGCTGTAGGTCAGCTGAAGTGGCAGTGGCAGTATTGGTTAGATGGGGACGCAAGTATGAAAGAACAGGCAGACAAGACAGAAAGCAACTGATTAGTTAATTAGCCAGCTGCAATCCTGCTGAGCGCTGTCCAATTCTTTTTGCAACTCATGTCTTGCCAGTTTCCAAAAGAAAATAATCTTTTGAATCTTTCAAAGAACTGACAGCTCATTTTGGAGTTAAATCGATCAGATAAAGTGCTGTGAAATAAAAAAAATATGAGCATTTAGTTGCAAAGAAACAGATTTCAGTAAAAGGTTCAAAAGACCCCACGTTTGCCACTATAGTGGTGCAAAGGTAGTATCTGGACTCTGGACCAGCAAGCAGGCAGTCAAGTTCACCTGCCTCAAGAGTTGTGAGATAACATCTTTGAAAATGCAGAATAGAAAAATAGGTTGATTACAAAAAAATAAGAATTACATCTAAGATAATTGAGACTCATCACTGGGAACGAGAGCACCAAAACCAAGGAAAGAGCCTGCCTTCTCACCTGTCCCAGATTGCTACAGCATCTCAAGTCAAAGTAACACATTGGGTTACAGAGATTTCAAAAAGAAACTGGGAATAAAGCTTGAAGGAAGTAAAACAATTTCCATTTTTCAATAGATAAATCAATTTAAGCTCTACAGGAACTCACTGTACATCAAAATTCATTTTTCAATTACTGGGCATACCTAAAAAAGTAACTGCCTCCATGAGATGTAGTTCTGAGTGGAATTCATGGACTGAATCTGCCCTGAAATGAGACCATAGATGTGTTTCAATAAGCTGAAAATATCATGTCTTATGAAAGTTGGTACACACCCATGTGCCAGCTCAAATACATTTGGTAGATATGGTTTAATTTACTATCCAAAGCTATTTGTAACCATGAGGAGTAACTACATTTATTTCAAATACTCAGGGACTAGCAGAATGTATCCATTTGATAATTAAGACAAGACAGTTTATTTCTCTATTCATTGAAAAGTGAACACAAATGGGAATGGGGAGGATGTTCGGGTCCATTGTTTTCTTAAATTCTTTTCAGTTTCTGAACACTCAAAGTGATGCTTCCTCTGAACTTGTAGTTAGAGCCAAACGTTACACCTAAGTGGCACAACTGTACAGAGCAGGAAAAGCAGGCAAATAGAAGAGAATGGGAAAAAAGGAGGTTTTAGTAAATCAAGGGAACAAATGTTATTGTAGCCAGAGACAATTCCAAGATGCTATGCTGCTCGCTGCTAATTTAACTATTCCACCAAGCAACTGCAAGATATTGTGGTGAGAAGGTGTACAGGTATAAGCAGGGAGGAAAGAATTAAGTTTTGAGAAACAAGAGGTTCAGCTGAACATGGCTCAGATCAGATAAGAACTTGTGGTTAGCAATGGGGTGCTGGAGGTAAGGGTAATGGGTTAACAAGGTGGAAAAGCATTCATTGTGTAGAGCCATTTAACCATATTAGAAGCATTCAGGACGCAAGGTTGGCTAACAAAGTGAAAAAAGTGTTCATTATGTAAAGCCAGTTAAGGTTAAGAACACACGTAACAGCAGATGGCTTAAGCTATGCTACTGACACTTGCTGATAACAGTCACCCAATCAATATGTATGTCACCTTATCTGGATGCCCTTCCCTGTAAAGTGACTTCATAATTCGTTAAGAAACTCCTGTTTGAGAGAAGACCGGGAACTGGTGTCCCTGTGCACATGGGTGTTCAATCTCTCCCCGTCCAGGGTCTGGAAAAAAGATGAAGGAGGCAAAACTCTACCTGTCTGAGCATTTTGCTTTGACAAGGTTTTGGGGGGGGGGGGGGGGGGGGGGGAAGAGCAGAATGGGACTACTGAACAGCCAGAGAGATTGTAGGCCACAGCAGCGTCAGTAACATGGCCCAAAGACGGAGGAGATTCTGTAGCAGAATTTTGGGATCTTGAGACAAAGGTTTGGTAAATAGGACCTCACAAAAGGTAGGGATCGCTAGGTTTTTCAGGTACTGTATGCTCGTGAGCACTAAAATCAAAAAAAAGGTGGAACTGACAAACATGTGGCTGGATAGGCAGAATATGAGGGCAAGTTTGCTACACTGACATTGAGGTTTGTTATGATGCAGGTAGGATCTGCACAAGTTAAATGGGCTTAAATGGATTTATTTCTGGGATGGGAACAAAGCTGTACCACTAAAAGTGGAGCAACATGAACGAAAGAACTGTTGTCAGAGACAGCACTAGTGTTACGAGAGGTCAGACTTAAGGGAGTAGAATTAGGTTAAAAATTAGGTTTGCAATGCATATGCAAATACAGAAGTCTTGAAAAACCCAAACTAGTGAATCGTCAGCCCAAACAGACTCTTGGAAACATTATGTCACAGCAACAAACAGCTGAAAAGTTTAAAAAGGGCAGAAATAGTACCAATGTTCATGCACATAGCTGTTTTAGGAAGATGGGAAAAATATTGGAGAACTAAGCTACTCACCTCTTCAAGCCTGCTCCATTGATAATGATCATGCTGATCAGATTCAAATTTCAAATGCACTTATCCACCAACCCGACAACCCACATAACAGTCTGAAACCTTCTGAACTACCAATATATTTACAGTGCTCCAAAATAATATGATCACTGTACATAGTACTTCCACAGAAGAAAATCCCACTTGTGCCATGAAGCACTCTCTATTTTTGCATTAAGTTTCCCCTCACAATAAAGTGAATCTTAGATTATTTTTAATTGCTTACAATTAGATACTGAACTTTTGCAATTCAGAGTCCAACCCAATCCTTCTCCATCTCAGCTTTACAATCTCAGAGGAACAGGAGTCAGCTAGCCCCTCAAGCCTGCTCCAAGATCATGGCTGATAAGATCACAAAGCCTTGTGCTAAAATACACCTTCTCTCACTTTTATATCAAATTCCTTTTGTCATTTGCTTCCCCTATCCCACAGTCACTAGATCTCTCTGCAGTCAATTGTCATAACCCCACAGTAAGCCATAGAGTCAAGACTGAAATGAACAAATTTTACTTGGTATCTCAATATCTAAAATTTATACAAATCCAAAGTAGGGGTCTGATCACGGAGCAAACATCAACAACACTATCATTTATCCTGTCATATGAAAATGATTTACCACTACTCCCTACATTTTGTTCTTCAGCCAATTTTTAACAAATAAAAATCAGAACTGACAGATACTCAAATGAATTTGTTAACCAATCTTGTGCAGTACACGAATTTTACAAAATGCATGCTACATCCAAACCATTTTTCCTGAAAAGCAATTTTATCCATTACTTAAAAAAAAGCACTGGCCCTTATCAAATCCATAAGCTCACTTACTCAAACTTCAGTGTCGGTGGATTTTTGCCTTGACTATTGCTTCAAGAAACCAACTTGCAACTACTGCTAAAACAATGTCCTTTCACTGTACCCTGCAAAAACAAGAGTATCACAACATCTGACACCTCCTGTATCTCAGACTCTGGCGAGACATTCTGCCATCTCCACTTGTACTTCCGGGAAAGGTCTGGAATGCAAGCCATCCAAGACCAGAACATACCCAACTCTTGATGGAACCAATCACAGAAATCCTTCGCATCAGTTTTTACATTACTTCTGCTGGTTCTATTTCTGACAGTTTGCTTTTTTAAAATCAAACACAAAATACCTATTAAATATTGATTATACATCACTTCTAGGCTCCACCATGCCTCTGAATCCTTGAACGGTTTACATATTGGTAGATTTTTAAAAACTCAACTGCTATTCTATTCTTTGTGCCATTTTTTTTCTTCCCTTCTCCAAATATTTGGCTTGGATTTCACTTCAATACATCTGATAATCAACAATTCTTGTTTTTGAAAAATCTTTTCTTGATCTCATTCACTGAAAATGAGGAGCCCTGGCTTGTATTCCATACCTTTCTCCTCTTTCACTTCTGCTTGAAAAACAATGAAACTGTCATACCATTAAATGCTAATTGGTTCAAGGAAAGAAACTTGCTGTCCTCACCAATGTGTGTTCAGGAACTCCATTCAGACCAATGTGGATGACTCTTTCACAGCCTGCCTTAGATGTCACCCAGCAAGCTCCTCAGTTATACAACCCATTCAAGATAATACTAGCATTCCTTATTTTGAAATAAATTTGAACAAGTGAAGCAAACTAGTAAATAGCAGATCTGTGACATTCAACATAGCTTTCACGGTAATCTAGCTACTCATCTCATTTTAAAAAGGAGATTTGATACTTTAAGAGGACATGGAAAACACCAAGGTACTGTACCTGGCAACTGAAGCAGATAGTGGTAAGGCTCTAACAGGATCCTTTCAGAAGCTTGCTTGTTCTCCATAGTATTGACTCGTACAGATGAGCGTTAATCTGCATTGAATTAAATATTTAGTCAATAGCCATTTGCAGACAAGATATTTACTAAGTTGTTACACCATGGACATTAACCTTCCTGATCAGATTTACCAGGTTTAATTTCATATATTAAAGTACAATGCGGTCATGAAATACCAATTAGGGATATCAAGGACTATTATCTCCCCAAAAAGGTGAACAAATGAATACCAATTTTAAGGATGCTCAGTGCAACACATGGAGACAGTAGCCTCCCTAACATATTAAACCAGCTACAATATTACAAGCCAAACCAAAGTCCAAACTTCAGCATTTGGATTTCACAAAAACTCAAAAGGATTAACCTGACCTGAGAGATGGGTATGTTGTTATTGGAGGGGATCCTGAGGGACAGGATTTACACGTATTTAGAAAAGCAAGGATTGATGATGGACAGTCAACATGGCTTTGTACATGGAAAAAAAAGTCTCAATGGGATTTGAGTTTTTGGAAGATGTGAAGAGGATTGAAGGAAGAGCATTGGATGTGATCTATACAAACTTCAGTCAGGCATTCAATATCGTTCATCATGGTAGACTGGTTAGCAATGTTATATCACCTGCAATATAGGGAGAACTAGCTATTTGGATACAGAACTGCTTTTGGTTGGTCTTCCTCCTTCTGAAGTGTTGTTTTGACCTTTTTCCAAAGTTCCAAAACAATGCAATAGGTTATAAAACAATAATTACTGCTGGCAAAAATGGGAGGAAATCAGCACCACTGAAAATGCCTCAAAAAAGGAGCAGCTCTTACAGTCACAATTGTTTGCCACCCTCCATCTTGGATCATCCAGAATCCTCCCACATACTGGGATAGTGTCAGCTTAAGGGCAGAGATGGATGAGCATTTCTAGCATTCAGGAACATTTTCTATATGAATAGACTTGCTGACCGATAAAAACGAGACAATGCAGAATCTTGTTCTTGGGAACAAGCTGGTTTAAGGAGATCAAGTGTTAGAAGGGGAAAACATGGTCAGCACATGAATCACTATCACAAGGTTAAGGATGGCTCTGAAAAGGGACACTGAAAAATCCAGGACAAAAGTAACTAAACAATTGAAAAGCAGGCATACTAGCATTATTTGGGTGTCCTCATTCTAAGTGACTAAATGCAAGGGTACATTAGTTTAGTCAATTGTCACTATGCAATCCACCAGCAAGAATTAGCAAGTACAAATAAGGCATGGCTCTCTTGTAATGAAAATTATGATTGTAAACTCAATTTAAGTAAAGCACTTAAGGACCATTTGTTAAATCTTTATTTGACAAGCTAAATGCTTTTTTAAAAAAAGCACAAAACAAAAGTAGTCGTAGGCATTTCAGCCTTCAGCCTACTCCACCAATGATTACCTTTGATCACCCTACTTCTTATATCCTTGCATCCCTTTAGCTCCAAAAGCTAAAAGTAATTCGTCCCTGAAAACGTTTCATGTTTTGGCTTCTACCGCTTCCTCTGGCAGGAAATTCCAAAGGCTCATCACTTTGGGTGAAGAAATTTCTCACCTTAGTCCTCAATGACCTAACCTGTATCCTTCAACTGTGACCCCTGGTTCTGGATCTCCACTTAATGGGAACATCACTCCTGTGTTTACCCTTCAATTTTGCCTAGTCCTGTCATGACTAAGTTTCCATATTGTTTCCCCCTTTGCCTCATTCTTCCAAACTGCAGTGAATACAGTCCTTTGTAATTCAGTCTTTGTTCATGTCAGTTCTGCCATTCCAGAAATCAGTCCAGTATACCTTCATTGTACTCCCTCCACATTCAGAACATTACTCAGAAATGGAGACCAAGATTGCATGCAACAGTCCAGTTGTGATCTCATCCAAGGCCCTATAATATTGCAGCAAGACCTCTCTACTCATGTTCAAATTCCCTTGCTACGAAGGCCAACATACCATTTGCCTTCTTTACTGCCTGCTGCACCTCATATCCACCTTCAGCAACTGGTGTCAAGTCTTACTGCTCCTTCCTCTTTACTGATCTCAACTGAAATATTAATCTGCCTTCTGTTTTTGAAGACATTTATTTACATTATATTTCATCTGTCATGCAATTGCCCACTCAACTTGTTTAAATCGTAGTAAAACATGTCTATCAACTTCCTCAAAATTTCCACCCAGCTTCATTTTGAAGATAATGACTTGGATGGAACGTATGAAGCATGGATCAGTGTGGTACTCATCACTGGCTGCCACTCAAATTGACCAGTTATTCCTACTTTGTTTCCTGTCTGCCAGCCAGTTCTTCATCCATTCCAGTACACTACCCCTAATCCCATGTACTTGAATTTTACAGGCTGATCTCTTGTTGAACCTTAGGAAAGGCTTTTCAAAATTCAAGCAAACCACATCCACTGGATCATCCTTAAATCTCCTAGTTATATACTTTAAAAATTCCAAAAAGATAGTCAGGTATGATTGGCCTTGTGAACTTACACTGATTCTGCCTGATCCTGTCATCATTTTACATCTTTTAGACTAGCATATCCCCACCTCCTCCTCCCCACACCAAAGGCAAGGCTAACCAGTCTATTAGTTGGTTTTCTCTACCGTTCTGGTGGGATTACATTAGCTACCGTCCAATCCACAGGAACTATTCCCGAGCCTATAAAACTGGGGATACTAAATACCCCTCAAAGTATATTCCTTAGAGGAGAAACTGAAAAAAGTGAAAAATCATCCATGGCTTAACAAGGAAGTAAAAGGATAACAATAACAAAACCTAGGGCACATTATACTGCCATCTGTGTTTAAAGTTCAGTCCTTCAAAGGGCTACTAAAATCAAGATCAAAAGAGCTAAGATGAATTACAAACAAAACTAGTAGAAAAGAGAAGCACTGAGACCAAAAGCTACTACGAGTACATACAAAAGAAAGAACTTAAGTAAAATGTTCACCCTTTCAAGGATGACATGACTAGGTACTAATGGGAAAATAAAGCATGTCTCTTTGCATAGTGTAAGATAACAGGGATAAGGTGTAAGTAAACTCATGAGATTAAAGGCAGATAAGCCCCTTGGGCCTCTGGTATGAAGGTAGGTGGCAATGAGGAGTGGATGCAGCAGCTATGATATTCCAAAGTTGCCTGGATTCTGGCAACTTTGGACATATGCTCACATGGGACAAGCTTATTCAAAAAAAGGGGGGGAGCTACAAACCAGTCAGTCAGTTTGACCTCCATTGTGAGGAATTCCTGGAATCAGAGATAGCTTTTTTTCTGCCGTCGCTGCACCTCATTTGACAAAGACTCACAACCACCCTCCGAGGACCCCTTCTCCTTCCTACAATCTTCCTCTTCCAGCCTCTTATCCACCCTGGACCTCCTTATTGCCAACTGCCAACATCAGCCATCTTTATTTCTCCACCTCCTCACCCCTCCAAACGTGTAGTGCTCCACTTGCTACACCAATCCCTGTTTTGCTATCAAACCAACTGATGAAGGTGGGACTGTGGGAGACTGCAGGTCAAACACCAATTCAATACCACGTCATACCTCCACCTTGACAACGACCCCATCACGGCCCATCAGGCACCATCACCCACATGGTCCATGACCTTATTGCATCTGGTGATCTCACCTCCACCCTCAGTCCCCCTGCCCACACTGCTGGTTCTACCTGCTCAAAGATCCACGAGTCCAGCTCCTTCAGCCGTCCCATCGCCTTTGCATATTCCTGCAACCGTTACTTATTTCTTTCTGCTTCAACTCCATTCTCTCCACCTTGATCCAAGCACTTCCCACCAACATGTGGTTGGTGTCCCAGACCACATCCTTCACCTCTGCGGAAACTTGCTGTTCCCTGGCTCCCAGCATTTCACTTTTACTATGGACGTGTAGTCCTTATACATGCCTATTCCCCACAGTGATGGCCTGCAGGCCTTCAGTTTCTCCCTCTTCACAGACCCTTCAGTCCCCCATTACAATACATCTTCACCTCACTGAATTCGTCCTCATCCTCAAAATTTCAACTCTTCCCATTTCCTCCAAAGCCGGGCAATGGTCATGCAGAGTCGCATGGGCCCCAGCTATGCCTACCTCTTAATTGCCTACAAACAGCCCCTCTTCAGCACACCCGTAGATACAGTTCCTCAACTCTTCCGCCATTACATCGATGGCTGCATCGGTAATGCATCGTACATTCAGGCTGGACCATATCAGTTCATAGCCTTCACCAACAGCTTTCACCCTACCTTGAAATTCACTTGGTCACCTCCCGGTCTTTCCTGGACTTCTTTTCCATCTCTGGCAACACAATTTATAGACTGACAGTTACTATCAGCCCAAACTCCCATATCCACCTGGACTACACCACATCCCACTCCACATCTTCCGCAACTCCATCCATTTTCCCCAACTCCATCTCAGTCACATCTACTGAGGAAACATTCCACTCAAGCATCCCAGATGTCCACCTATTTTAGATATGCTTTTTCCATTATCCAGAAAGCACTTAACCACACCACCGCTCTAACCCTCCACTGAAAGATAGACAGGGTCCCCCCTGACCTTCCTTTCCACTCCACTAGTCTCTGCATCCAACAGATCATCCTCAAAACACTTCCGTGAACTCCAACTGGAGCCCATCACCAAGAACATCTAGCTCCCCCCAACACTGCCTTGTACAAGGACCATTCTCTTCAACAATCTTGGGCATCCTCGCTTCCCCCAACCCCCGTACTTTCCCATGCAACTGCCAAAGATACAAAACCTGCCTGTTCAGTACCTCCCTCGCCTTCATCCTGGGACCCAAATTGTCTCACCTGGAAGGACTGAGGTTCACCTGCAGCTCCTCCAACCTCGTTTACAGCTGAGAGGACTCAACATTGAGTTCTCCAATTTCAAATAACCTGCCCACCCATTCCCCTCCACTCCTTTTCCAGCCCAGCCTTCTCTTAGCGACTTTCTTCCAGCTACCAATTGGATTCAATCCTCCCATCAACAAGCCACATTGTATCCACTTGTGTTCTTTTTCCTGAGATTCTTGTGCAGCTGATGCAAATGCAGATGCCAGTTTCTATTAACAAGCAAAAAAATTTTATTAAACAAATACATTACAAGCTCTGAAGAAACCCTTAACACATTTTGCAATGCTTACGAAGCCACGTCAAGGGTTCTCTGAACAAAGGAAACAGTCCTTCGTTTATACAAAATCTTTATACCGTGATGCCCCCAACACAAGCCCTCATTCACATGCCACTCAAGACAAGGCAGGGACCACATCATTTCTAGAAACAATAAATGTAAATCATCCCTAATGGTCAAATCTGTGAACCTTTTCTACTAAAAAGAGGGAGTAGTCAAAATTCCAACTGCTATGTTCTTATTGATTTCAAATAGGATGCTGCAAATGACTGAATGGCAAGGAGTGGGAGTGTAAAATCCTTACAAGCTACAAGTCACAGGAATCCCACCCTAGCCTTGGCACATCCAACTTCCTGCAGGTCAGCGGAGCAAATCAACCTTTTAATAGCACACCCAGCACCTGTATTCACTAACTCAACATTCTGCATTGCTCCCACCCCCAAAACCAACATTATCTGCAGCTCTCCCTACCCACATGCCCATTCCTAAAGGGTTAGGCCCAAAACCTTGAATTCTCCACCTCCTGTTGCTGCCTGGCTTGCTGTGTACTTCCAGACTCCTGCTGGTTTACTCTGGATTCCAGCATCTGTGTTTTGTCTCCGACTTGACATTCCTTACAGACATATCAAACATGATTAGATTAGATTCCCTACAGTGTTGAAACAGGCCCTTTGGGCCAACCAGTCCACAATGACCCTCTGAAGAATAACCCACCCAGACCCATTTCGCTAATGCATCTACAACTATGGGCAATTTAGCACTGCCAATTCACCTGACCCACCCATCTTTGAAATGTGGGAGGAAACCGGAGAACCTGGCGGAAACCCACGGAGACACTAGGAGAATGTGCAAACTCCACACAGACAGTCAGAGGCTGGAATCAAACTTGGGACCCTGATGTTGTGAGGCAGCAGTGCTAGCCACTGAGCCACCCACTATGAACAAGCTTAACTGTAAAAAAAAAGGTCAAAGACTTGTGTCAACATCTTCACTTAATTTTTGTTTTGGAGCTGCAAACCATATGCTGACAGCTAAAGGTGACCTTTGAGCAGCAGCCCTGTCAACCACCCTTAATACTCACTCCTTTTAGCACAAGCATACGTACCAACTCAAAAAGATACATACCACCAAGTTCACCAAAAGGCTCGTTCAACAAGAACTTCCAAACCCACCTCTGCCACCTAAAACAATGGAAACATCAGACGGTAGGGAGCACTCACTACCTGCAAGCTCCCCATACATTCATACAACACTCAGATTTAGAAATACATTGCTATTGCTTCAGTGATCAAAATTCTGGAACTCTTTCCAAACAGCACTATGGGTGCCCCTCCACCCAATGAGGGAAGTTCAGAGAGATAGATCACCACCTTCTCTAAGGAAATCATGAAGGGGCAATAAAAGCTGATCAATCCCTCAATGCCTACATTTCATGGCCTAATATGAAATATAGTCTCACTGTGCTGATTGGTGTTTTGTCTAGTTACGGTCCTAATCAGAAGGCTACAACTATGTATAAATAATTCAAAACACAAACTAAACAAGTCATTCAAAAGGTGCAAGCAACAAGTTGTGCTTGCAAAGTAAAGCAAGTTCCCAATCAAGATGTAATTGAAATAGATCCTAGACCTTTCAATGGCTGCTCAAAATCATTCTGGAATGATTGTTTCCAAAAGCTGCTTTAACCTTCCTCTTAAATTTGATTCTAAACATGCACTTTTGGAGCGCAAACGTACATATACTCTCCATTGAGCAAATGTTTAACAGTTTAATGACTCCACTCCAAATTCAGATTCTTCTCTATTACATCTTGTCACAAAGTACTTCACAAACAGTAGTTATTTTGGGAAAGGAGGCACCAAGTAGAAAGCTGCAGCTAATTCACAAAGTTCCAAACAGCGCATTAGCTACTTTGTTTTTGAGCTTAATTAAATGGAGAAATACTGGACAGCAACCCCCCCACGTGCCATGGAATGTTTTGTGCATCTGAATGTAGTGGCTCTTTAGTACCATTTCTTGACATCACATGAACGGAATTGGAATGTTCAGGACCTCAGGAGAAGACAAATGCCTTCAGCATCTGCACTCTGCATTCCTCCCTGAAAGTTCTTGGAAATGCTTTAACCGCAGTTTTTGTCCTAATATTGCCTATTGTCATTGAAGATAGAGATGTTTGAAGAGCCTACAGCTCCAGTGAATTCTCACACTTCCTATCATTCATTTCTGGATTCACAAGACTGCAGACCTCATTTATTTTATTATTCATAGGATCACTTGGATATCAAACAGCTTGTGATAGAACAAAAGTACTCCTGCAAGATATTAAGGGTTAATTTGCTCTGCCGACCTGAAGGAAATTGGCTGTCCCAAGGCCACGGTGGTATGTCTGTCTTACAGGTAGAACCTAAGAAGTTTACATTCCCATCCATTGCCATTCAGAGCCATTTGCATGGCCACTTAGTTATTCAGAGTACAAGGATTACATTGATTTCTGAATAGGGGATAAGAACATTGCAATTAAAATTCTGACTACTCCCTGTAGTTAAACGATTCACGACAGATTTGACCATTAAGGGATGATTTATATTACACAGTTTCAGGACATGATCAGGTCACATTATCTTGAGTGACATGTGACTGTGGGTTGCCTTGTCGGTATAACTGTGACATAAAGACTTACATAAAGGAAGAACTGTTTGTTTGTTCAGGGATCCCTTGACATCAATTTGCAAGCATTGCGAAGTGTGTGTTAAGGGCTCCTCCACAGCTTGTACTTGCTTAATAAAATTTAGCTGTTCACAGAAGTTGGTATATTACAGTTGCATCAAGTGTGTAAGGTTATTTTTTCTTGAGGTTTTAAACATCGGTGGCACAGTGGTTAGCACTGCTGCCTCACAGCACCAGAGACTCTGGTTCAATTCCCACCTCAGGCGACTATGTGGAGTTTGCACACAGTCTCCCTGTGTCTGCATGGGTTTTCTCCGGGTGCTCCAGTTTCCTCCCACAGTCCAAAGATGTGCAGGTCAGGTGAATTGGCCATGCTAAACATAGGGGAATTGGTCTGAGTGGGTTGTGCTTCGGCATGGACTTGTTGGGCTGAAGGGCCTGTTTCTGCACCAAGTACTGCAATCTAATCTAAACCTGAATAATAGTTTCACCAGGTTGATACCCTTAGTGATTAAAAATTGGGTATCAAGGGTTATGGAGGAAGACGGAGGTGGTGAGAATCAGATCAGATATTTGACTGAATGACAATGCGGACTCCATGGGCTCAATGGTTTAATTCTACCCCTGTGGTCTTACAAAGTCAATACTCCAATCTTGTAAATCACAATTAAACTGTTTGATAGTTATGTCAACCTTCACTCAAAAGTGTTCCCAACCAAATCATTCAGAACGCTAGATTCAAAATCCCGTGTCTTGACTTTTACCTGCCATTTAGTTCATAAATCTACCAATCCATTCTACCAACTTTGATGCTTTGGCTCCCATTGAAAGCACTCCCTTCCCTCACTGCAAAAGGTCCATGAGAAAGATATTCACCTCAATTCCCTTAATTGCAATGAATGCAGGCTTTTACAGATATGATTTGGAGGAGCCAGCATTGATCTGGGGTGGACAATGTTAAAATTCCAACAGGTTTGGATGTAGGTTTGCTTGCTGAGTTAGAAGATTCATTTACCGACTACATAACATCTTCAGTAGGCCTCAGGCAAAGCAAAGCTGAGAATTCCTGCTTCTATTTATGTTTGGGTTTCTTTGGGTCAGTGATGTCATGTCCTGTGGTGATGTTATTTCCTGTGGTGAAGTCACTTTCTGTTCCTTTTCTCAGGGAGTGGTAGATGGGGTCTAACTCGATGTGTTTTTTGATAGAGCTCTGATTGGAATGCCATGCTTCTAGGAGTTCACGTGTGTGTTCTTGTTTGGCTTGTTCTAGGATGGATGTGTTGTCCCAGTCGAGGTGGTGTCCTTCCTCATCCGTATGAAAGAGGGTCATGTCTTTTTGTGGCTAGTTGGTGTTCATGTATCCTGGTGGCTAGTTTTCTGCCTGTTTGTCCAGTGCAGTGTTTGTTACAGTCCTTGCACAGTATTTTGTAAATGATGTTAGTTTTGCTTGTTGTCTATATGGGATCTTTCAAGTTCGTTAGCTGCTGTTTTAGTGTGTTGGCAGGTTTGTGGGCAACCACGATACCAAGGGGTCTGAGTAGTCTGGCAGTCATTTCCAAGATGTCTTTGATGTAGGAGTGTGGCTAGGGTTTCTGGACATATTTTGTCTGCTTGTTTGGGTTTGTTGCTGAGAACTTAACGGACTGTTTATTGGGTACCCATTCTACACTGTATAGGTGATTTTTCTATGCTCTGCATAGTTCCTCTGTGCTGCAGTGTTTTGGCTTGTTGAAATAATGTTCTGATGCAGCTTTTTGTGGGTGTTGGGATGATTGCTTCTGTAGTTCAACATTTGGTCTGTAAGCATTGTTTTCCCGTAGATACTGGTTTGAAGTTCCCCATTAGCTGTTCGCTCTACTGTAACATCTCGGAAATGGTAGTTTGTTGTTTCCTCCTCTTTAGTGAATTTTATGCCAGTAAGGGTATTATTGATGGTCCTAAAAGGCTCTCTAATTTATTTTGTTTAGTAATGACGAAGGTGTCACCCACATAGTGGACACAAAGTTTGAGTTGGATGGTTGGCAGAGCTGTTTGTTCTAGTCTCTGCATTACTACCTCTGTTAAGAGCCACGATATCAGAGATCCAATGGGAGTTCTGTTGGTTTGTCCTTCGGTTGCACTTTGTCTGAGGCCCACTGAAGATGTTACCTAGTAGGGTAACGAAACATTTGGTAATGAACCTTGCAGCTCAGCAAGCAAACCGACATCCAAAACCTCAGCCAGAGCTATAAATCTTAAAACTCACTCCAACAGGTTTCGAAGTACTGCTTCAGATGGTTGTGGAGGACCACAAGACAAATTATAGTCAAAAGTTTAGTGTCATTGAATCCATAGTGTGGGAACAGGCCCTTCAGCCCAACAAGTCCACACCAACTGTCCAAAGAGCAACACACCCAGACTTATTCCCATCCTATTACTTACCTTTCACCCTGACTAATGCACCTAACATTACCAGACACTACATGCAACTTCGCATGGCTAATTCACCTAACCTGCAGAACAAACTTCGATTAAGTCTTTGATCTTTTAGAATGGGTTTGCTAGTTTTGGTTTGTTAATGGAAATTCCACAACTCCTTTCAAGTCACATTCTCAAATAACTTCAGGTTTTGTAACAGAAGGTGTCATCTCAGCTCAAACAATGCAGTAAAAGGTGAGGTTAGAGTCTGTCTGAATCCTAATCTTGAGCCTGACTAACTTCTGGTGACTTTGTGTGGAGTTTGCACATTCCACCAGTGTCTTGCGGGAGTTTCCTCCAGGTGCCCCAGTTTCCTCCCACAGTCCAGTGATGTGCCAGTCAGGTGAACTGGCCCTTGCTAAATTACCCATAATGATAGGTACACTAGTCAGAAGGAAATTGGTCTGGGTAGGTTACTATCCGCAGGGGGTGGTGTGGACTGGTTGAGCCGAAGGGCCGTTTCCACACTGTAGGGAAGAGAATCTAGTTGTATTTCTAAAGTGTAATTTGCAAATAATTATATGAACAGACTGTAGGTTGTGCATTTTGAGCAAAATCAAATATAATTCTGCAAAAATTCACTCCATAAAATGTGTACCAAACTTCGCTATCAGCCTCCAATCGGCTACTTGGCATTGTTGCTTGTGCCGAAGTCCGCCTTTAGAGGGGAGTCACCTGAAGGTCCCAGGCCGAATGTCATCTTTAATGCATTGTCTGAGCTGAGGTGACACCTTTTGTTCGAAAACCTGAAGTTATCTTGAGAAAATGACTAGAAAGGAGTTTGGGTTCACATTCACGAACCAAAACTAGCAAACCCATTCTAAAAGATTGAAGACTTAAATCTAGTTATCATTTCAGCCACATAACACTAACCTTTTGCTATTAATTCTATTTTATGGTTCGGCTCCACAACTACCTGATGAAGCAGCACTTCGAAAGCTAGTGCTTCCAAATAAACTTGGACTAAAACCTGGTGTTGTGATTTTTAACTTCTACATAGTAGACAATTAGATTAACTATTCACTTCTGGTTAGATAACGAAACACTGCTAGTTCCCACTTTGATCTTCTGAAACTGCTCAGCTGCAGAACCAGTTTGAGCAAAGTAGATTTTCTTTTTAAAAAGTGGCGATATTAGGCGAAGGTCAGATAAGAGATTCTCAAGTATTTTTTCCCTGCAAGTTCGAGAACAACAGACATCAAGTATCATAACATGGCAACAATTTGTACTGAAGATCTTTGTGTCACCTCTTTCTCAATGTAAGAAATGGTCTGAGCAAAATGCTCAGCAGTGATGCAAAGATGACCTCTTAACTGAATGCAAGTATTGTGCTTCTAATATAAAAGCACCACTTAAGATCAACATGCCTAAATATAATAGTACCTAGAAGTGGAATTTGATTTTTTTTTAAATTGCTAAGAATTGCTATCCCAAGCATTTCAAAAGAAATTTACCTGAATGGAGACAAATGTTCAAAAAACCCTTAAAGTATCAAAACAACTAACCTTCTCAGAAAACAATTAAAAATACCAGTATGACAGCTCTATTTGCACTGGAGATCATTTACAAAGAGGAAAAGAAAGTCAGTGATGCACATCAAGCATGTTACTTCTATAAAAAGAAACAAAAGTCATCAAAAATAAAGATGAACCAAGAGGTGCCAAATTCAGTGTATTATCTTTTAAAGCAGAAGTGAGACTATTGCCTTGGATAGAACAATTTCTCCAGGGTTCATGAATGAGATGGTAACAATTGCCTGCATAAGTGATGGAGGGCAGGAGATGCAGTGTAAAAAAAGTCAAATGGAAGCTGACAAGTCGCAACTAGTGTTCCGAAGAAGGGTGACCAGACCTGAAGTGTTGAACTCTGCTTTCTCGGTACATATGCTGCAGACCTGCTGAGTTTCTACAGCTATTTGTTCATTTTTGTAATTTTTTAAATAATTTAATCTTGTGTGCAGTTCCATAGAAAATATTCATTGAAAAAGACTGAATGACGGGAGCACATTTCTGGCCTTTGTTAAGTTCTTTTCTCTTGACATCCATTCCACACTTGATGCAACTGTAAAACACCAACTTCTGTTAACCAAATTTCAAGCACAGGACAGTACAAGCTGTGGAGAAACTCTTAACACACTTTCCCATGCTTGCGAAGCCCTTCCTTCATACAAAATCTTTACATCACAGTCAGTAATGCCCACAAGACAACCCCCAGCCACTACCTTAGTGTCACATGCCACTCAAGAAACAATGCAGTGACCACATCATGTCCAGAAACAAACATGTAATGAAAATCACCTCTGAATGGCCAAATCTGGTGGGAATTATATTTTTTCCTCACTGCAGGGTGTTGTCAGAATTTCAATTGCAATGTTCCAACTGACTTCTGAATAGATGATGCAAGTGGCTTTGAATGGCAAGGGAATAGCCATGTAAATGGCTCTGAATAATAGATTGTAAGAAAATTACGTCCAAGTCAAAGGCATCTCACCTGAGGCCCAGGATATCTAATTTCCTCCAGGTCAGCAGAGCAAATTAACTCTTGAATATCAGTTTGACATGTTTATGCTAGTTCACAGTCAGATGTACAGCACAGAAACAGACCCTTCAGTCCAACTTGTTCATGCTGACCAGATAACCTAGCCTAATCTAGTCCCATTTGCCAGCATTTAGCCATATCCCTTCCTATTCATACAGACAAAAGTGAGTACGGCATATGCTGGAGATTAGAGTCAAGAGTGTGGTGCTAGAAAAGCACAGGTCAGGCAGCATCTGAGGAGCAGGAAAATCACCCAAAACATTGACTTTCCTGCTCCTCAGATGCTGCCTGACCTGCCGTGCTTTTCAGCACCACACTCTTTACTTCCTATCCAGATGACTTTCAAATGTTGCAATTTTACTAGCCTCCACCACTTCCTCTGGCAGCACACATCACCCTGAGAAAATGTTATCCCCAAGGTCTCTTTTATATCTTTCCCTCCTCACTCTAAACCTAGGCAGTCTAGTTCTGGACTCTCCCACCCCAAGGAAAAGACTGCTTATTTACCCTATCTGTGCCCCACTTGATTTTATAGAGGTTTATAAGGTCACCCCTCAGCTTCTGACGCTACAGGGAAAAACAGTCCCAGCCTATTCAGCCTCTCCCCATAGCTCAAATCCTCCATATCTGGCAACATGCTTATAAATCTTTTCTGAACCCTTTCAAGTTTCACAACATCCTGATAGGAAGGAGACCAGAAGTGCACACAATATTCCAAAAGTGGGCTAACCAATGGTTGCGCCTTGCCTTTAGAGTTTTAAAGGAAACAACAGTCTGCCTGCTACCAAAGATATCAGGGCAATTCAGGTAAGAATGAACAAAAAAATCTTGAAACAGACACCCTACTTCAATATGGTCGATGATATTTTGCTAAAGCGATGTCCAAGTCAAGAATGGCTTTTATCAGGTGGAGCACTGTGACACATGGATTGCTAATATGCACATACAACTTGCTTTGTGGAGGCACCAACATGCAGAAGTGAATGGCAAATTTGGACCAAAATTAGGTTCTAGACCTGCTCAGTTAAATTGATAAACAGCTTGACATTGTTATTAATGATAAGAACATCTCACTCTTCATATACTTGATAGAGAAATGGACTTGATGACCACTATTTGCTCAGACAATCAAGGTGGTTACGTAAAATGGAATCCAGTTATGGCAATTGAAGAATAAAGGAAAAAAGTAGGCATTATTCACAAAATAGATAGAAGAGAAGACAAAACTGTAAAAAGGTTAGATTTGTGTTAAACTGGAAGAGTTACGGTTGTTTTAACTATATGTACAACAAACTTTATTAACCAACACATATCGGACAATTATGTAAACAGACTACCTCAGGGGGAAAAAAAATTTAAAACCAGGTTCATGGACAATTCCTATGAGCTCAACCCATGCTTTGTACAATGAGACAGCAGAACATTAGAAAATTAAGTAACAACATTCAAGTACTGAAAAACTTTATCAATCAACACAAATAGGAGCAGTTATGTGTTCAATGATCAAATACTACACCTGCTAATAACTTAGTATCAATTGAGCTGCTCAAACAAATAAGAAATCGAGATGTACAAGTAGAGATGAACAATCCAAATTGACATGAGTAGTTTCAGTATGCTATTTATTGCATGTAATTAAGAAATTCACGAAGCAAGTCTGCAGAAACTTTGAAACAGCTAGATTTGCCAGAAATCAGTTACATCAAGTGAATAAAGATTGCAGCATTGTCATAAAACCTGACAAAAGCTTGCACAGACGCTTGGTGGCTGAAAATAGAACTGTTACATCTGCCAAGGACCTTCGTCTCGTACAGATGAAGATGTGATAAGGCTGGATCTCTTGACAATTATGTAAACAGACTACCTCAGGGGGAAGAAAAATTTAAAACCAGGTTCATGGACAAAAATTTGAGCCTTGTTCTTCAGATGAGGAAGCAGGGAGAACATCTCCTAGCAACCAAGTTTAGTAACATGAATGCAAGAGAAGGTAATTGTCAAAAGACCGCCACTCCCACCTGCAGAATGAGCCTAAGTTTTCATTTGGTCTCCATGACCAAATTTGCTCCACTCGCAAGTTGAGTTTTGTCTTTATTCCTTCACCATCTGTACAACTTCTTCATAGTCAAGCTGCTGCTACTTAATCTCTTGAATGAATACTCTAAAATTACTATGAGCTCAACCCATGCTTTGTACAATGAGACAGCAGAACATTAGAAAATTAACTAACAACATTCAAGTACTGAAAAACGTCTCACTAACAGTTTTGAATTAACAAAGCACCAGAGCATATATTCCACAGTCAAATTACTGCAAAGACATGCAACTTCAGCATGCACAAAAGGAAGTAAACACTACCCAAAAGCAACAATGAGAAACCTAGTACATAGAAAAAAAAAGTGTGATCAGGCCATTATTCATGCATTTCTGAAGATCACAAACTCTGCATTCAAAGTCCATAATACCAATTAAAGATCACGTACACAAGTCATGAAATGATACAACTCTTATGGACTTGTACAAGCTCATTCTTCAGGCACTGATTAAGATTTCACCTTAAGCACCATTTCAGTGTATACATGGTTGTGACAAAGGTATGAGATGGAATTAGACAAATTCATTGGAAACTGAAAATTGATTAAATACCTACAAGTGAGAACAATTTAGTTCCTCACTGAGATGGGGGCCAAAACTCAATGTGCACTCTATGGTTGCTCGAGCATTTCTCAGACACATGCATTAAAATACAATGACAAGCTTTGAACAAATAGTTCTTGTTGTAACACAAAGATGTGAATGCGTTTAAGAGAGAATGCATAAATGATTGACAAGAATGGTTCCAGGAATGATAAAGTGCAATTATGAGGCGAGATTGAAGTAGTTCTGCTTCGACAGGTGACAAGAGGAAAATCAGATACAGATTTTCAATTGTGAGCAGGCTGTGCATTAGAGAGAGGCAGAAGCTGTTTCTGTAAGTAAAAGAACAAGGCAACACAGGATTTAAAGTAATGTGAGAAAGAGGGTTATGGAATGCAGTGCTTAAATGGGGAGAAGGCAGTTTCAAGGCGAGACATTCAAGACAGCAGTGTATGATGTTATTGTGCGCAGAGAAAATTGGCATGCGTTAACAGAACCATTGCTTGATGTGCTGAATGGCCTTCTGTGCCAGAATAATCATGTGACTGAAATTCTCTGATAATTGTGATCATAGTTAAGAATTTATTTCCAGAGCTTGATGAAACCAACTTGATAATTGATTACCAAGACAAAATTAAAGCGTGCTCTCAATTATCATTTGTTCTTTTGAAACATATTCATCTCCATCTTAATGGCCATTAATCAAGTGTCACATGACCTTTATACATCAAAAACTCCATTTCCATAGCCTTGCCATTTGCTGGTTTCAGAAAGATCTCACCATGATCCCAACAGCTCAAGAATCACTGCATATTTGAAACAATCTTTAAAATCAAAACAATCCTTTTTATGCCTTTTCATAGTGAAGTCAACAAAAAAACTGGAAGAACATGTAAGAGATAACCAACTGGTGTGTAGCAGTGCAGCATATTGCATGCCACTGTGACCCTTGATACTCCCCTTACACGCAAATAAAAAAGCTGAGCTTGGATATCAATTCCCAAAGTTTAGTATGTCAGTCATGGCAAGTGTACAGTAGAAGCAGGCCTGTGACCTCTGTATTTAATGACATTATGTCAAACAACCAGTTGCTGGAACCCAACTTAAAACCAGTGCAGAAGAGCTGCAATCAAAAAGGATTTTTCTTCAAAAGTTCTGACAAAGAGGCCATTATCAAAAATAGTAATCTGCTCTCCAGCTAGTGACCATCTAACTAGAGATCTTCCAGCACAAGAGTAAGGATCATCCTTGAAAAGGATTCTGCTCTCAGAATTCACTTGAATATTATAGCATCATGCAACATCAATGGATACAAGTTTTCACTTTAGCCCTCGAAAATAAGTTTCCTGCTCAATTCATGCTGGTACATTTTCGTATTTCATTCAGTATTTTCTCCACCTCAGCCCATGTTTCAATCCACAATGCATCACCCAAAGAGAGTTTCCTTAACTTCATCCAGAGTGTGAGATGACAGAATTAAATCTTTCAAATTGAGGTCTTGTTCTAAAATGAATCCAATTGCAGCATGACCATTGCTTAGTCATCAAAAATGAAATTGTGCACTTGCACAACATTGCATTCACATAGCATCTTTAAAAGGAAGGTCTCTCATTCAGATGGGCTCCATTTTAAAACCTCCGAAAAGAAAATGCACATATCATAGTAGTCTAGCAATGTAATTCCAGACTTTGGAGTTCAAGTGGCTGATGGCCTATCTTCAGTGTTAGAGTAAATGGGTCAATGATGTACATGAGACCAGAGTAACAGAATTCAGGGATTAGCAGGAAGTTACAGGCTGAAGAGAAAGCACATGTCAGGAAGTCAACAACAAGATTTTAAAATCTGAGGTATTGAGGAAATAGCAGTCAAGGGGGAAGGATAAGTGGTAGCAGAGGGAGATTAAGTGCAGGTAAAGATAGTCAGAATTTTGAATGGGCTCAAGTATGGAATGTAACTTGCAAACAGTTAAATCTAGATAGGATAGGCACAAGCATAGATTTCAGCTGCAGACTGCCCGTTCTAAGGGTGGAGGCAGACAGTATTACTTACAAGATTAACCAGCAGCATTAGAAGCTTGGCCTGTGGTCAACTCGGATGCTGAAATAATGAGGAGAAGAAAATACGTAACCAATTTAACTGCAGTTTATGACAACTTTGATCTTACTCATGCTCAGCAAGTAGAAATTGAAGTTCATTCAAGATCCAATGCAGTTGAAGCAGCTTGACAGAAATAGTGAAGGAACTGCAGTTATTGACAAGGAAAAACTGGATATGATTGTACGGTAGCTGGTCCCATATCTACAGGGAGATACCAATGGATATCATATAGATGACTTTTGTTATGAAGATGTGGGTGTACTGTACATTTGACAATTAAAAGCAGCAAACCTACCTGACAGCACCAAGTGTTGCAAATTATAATGCAACATGTGGTCCAGCAGTGAGGGTAGCTGGTTGCCTGGAGACAAAAACAAATTTGAATTAGGACAATCAGTTTAAATTATACCCCCACAAAAAAAAACTAAACTCAAATCAAGTTTGAATTTAGTATATTAACAATATTAAAAGTCAATGACACAATCCAATGCTTTGGAGGTATAAGATCAAGGAAAACTGAACAGTTGAGGGAGAACTGCGAAAAGACCAACAGATGTTGGCTGCTAGTCAAAACTCAGTGGTATCTGTCTAGAGAAGGAATTTGCTCAGAAAACAAACACCAACCTGGAGAGCAAATCTCGAGGAAGATGTATAAAAACTTGCCTACTGGCTGGTTTTGAAATTTGAATTTTTGTAAATCTTATGGGGGGGGGGGGTTAAAATCAGACTAGTATTATACAAGGGAAAGGAATTGATAGGTTAGAGGAAGGAGTTGTAAACAGTTGTTCATTATTCATTTCTTACAGTATAAGAGAGAATCAAGTTGTTAATTTTTAGTTTAACTAGTTCTTGGCCTCAAACTTTCAGATTACTGCACAGGATACATCTTTTGTGTTGCTGGTTTAAATTAAGCAGGAGGGTTTACCCAGTGTCATAACACTTCACTCCACTTCAAGAAAAGATGCTTATGAAACCTTTTGGTGTTAGTTGAAGAGCAGGCAGAGTTGTAGGATAGCCTAGTTACAGTCAGGAGAAGTAGAACTAAACTAGGATAGCTCCAATGAGTTGGATAACAAAAGAGACAGTAGAGGACAGAAAAGCGTTGGACAATCTTCAACAATGACAAGATACAAATACTTCATTGTCATGTAGTTTCAAAACAAAATTACCTTTGGAAAAGATTGTTCTCTACCTCAGACAGCTATGAAGGCTAGATCATCAATAACTACTAAGAGGTAGGTTGAGGTTTGAAATAGAATTTAGGGTTGATGAGTTGGCACCAAAGCAGATTTGAGACAGATCAACCATGATGCAAGAAGTGACTCAAGCTAATGCATCTGGAGACCAAGATTTCATAGTTGGAGCAATGGCTGCTGACACTGAATCATCTAAAGTTGAGAAAATTGTCGAGTGCTACAGTGAGGGGTGGTCACACTGCAGGTTAAACTTCAATAACAAAGAAAATAGGTGACCACCAGAGAGATTAAAAAGAACTAGGCAAATAGTACAGAAATCCACTGTGGCCATTCCTCTCAACAGTATCCAAAGAGGTATCTTTTACAGCAAAGTGATCTGTCGGGGGGATAACAGCAACAGCCAAATTCATGGGACCACACATGGCTTTGCAGCCCAGGGGAGGTGCAAAGGGTGTGGAAATGGAATAACCATTGGGGATTCAATCGTTTGGGGAAAGAGGTACTTGTAGCTGAAATCAAGACTCCAGAATGTTGCCTCCCTGATATTTGGGTAAAGGAGTCTCAGAGCAGCTGCAGGATATCCTAGAAGAGGGTGAACAACCATTGGTCATGGCACCCATAGGAAATAACATTATTTTTAAAAAGGGGATGAAGCATTACAAGCAGAAAACAGAGCAACATTTGATCTTTACTACTAAAGCCATGTGCTAGTCAGTGGAAATAGCAGGATATAATCAGATGAACACATGCCTTAAGAGATGGCATGAGTGAGGAATTTTAAACTCCTGGGGCATTGGGACTGGTACTGGAGAAGGTAGAACCAGTACAAACTGGATGGTTATATCTGAACAGGACCAGAACTAGCATACAGGTGAGTACTTATTTGACTGGGTGCAGAAGGTTTAAACTAAATGGGCAGGGGAAATGGGAACCAAGACATGGAGTCAGGGGAAGGGGAATCATGAACAAAGGGAAGTTTGGTGATGAAAGCAGCCCAGGATCTGCATGTCCTTGGAGTGGAAGAGAGAGTTAAAGTGTTCAGCCACAGGGTAAGATATTAAAGAATTAATTTTCTCTACTGACATGCAAGAAATGCAATGCCCGTGGCGGGGGGGGGGGGGGGAGGGAGGCGGTATGCCTTTGTCTTGGAGGTGGAATGTGGGAGGTTTACATGGCCATTTTCTTACAATTTAGGGATTTACATTTTCATGCAGAAATCAATAAGAACATTACAGTTGGTATTTGACTACTCCCCTTTAATTAAAAAAAAGAGGGATTTGCAACAGATTTGACATTAAAGGGATGATTTGCATTATACTGTTTTTGGAGGTGGGGTGGCCATTGCATTGTATCTCAAGTAGCGTGGGACTGAGGGGATGGCTGGGGGTTGCCTTGTGGATTATTAACAGTTATGTAAAGACTTTTGTATAAAGGACAGACTTTTGTTCAGAAAGCATGGTGAAGAGTGTTCAGGGTTTCACCAAAGCTTGTACTGCAGTGTTTAATAAATTTTGTTGCTGGTTCACAGAAGTTGGTGCGTTGCAGTTGCATCAAGTGTCGAAAAACCTCAAAAAAAAGAGCTTAAGGACAGTGGGGTTGGTTGGTGCAGGTGTCCAAGTGACATTCTCCGAAATGATCCCCAAGTTGGCATCCTGTCTCGCTGATGTGGAGATGCCCACATCGGTGCAACGGATATAGTAGATGACATTGGAGGTACAGGTAAATTTCTGCCAGATATGGAATGATCCTTTGGAGCCTTGGACAGTGTTGGGGTTGTGTGCGCGTGTGCTGGAGTGGTGGAAATCTGATAGACAGAATGGTCTCTTCAAAACACCCAATTGGGGTAAGGAGGTTGAACAGTTCAACTTGACAAATATCTTTCACCGCAACCTCAAATTCACCTGGACCATCTCGGACACCTCCCTCCCCTTTCTGGCCTTCTCCATCTCCATCACCAGCAACCAACTAACCACGGACATCTACCACAAACCAACTGACCCCCACATCTGGACTAAACCTCCTCCCACCCTGCCTCCTGTAAAAAACACCATCCCTTATTCTCAACTCCTGTCTCTGCTGCTCCTGTTCCCAAGATGACTAATTCCACCATAAAAAACGCCAGATGGCCTCCTTCAAAAGACTGCAATTTCCCCTCCAGCAGATCATCTCCACTTCACACACGTCAACCCTTGAACCCCACCGCTTCCAATGCAACAAGGACAAAACCCCCCTGGCCCTCCCCTTCCATCCTGCCACCTACAAACAAACCCCACCACAAGAGATGCATTTCCCTCTGACCCTCAAGTAGGGACTTTAATGTCCCTGGTAGAGTGGCAAGGGGAGTCAGTGCTCAGCCACAGGCCTATGGGGTTCTTTCATGCGTGTCCCCCAGAGACATTCTCAGACATTCTGCAAATTGGCGTCCTTTCTCCCTAGTGCAGAGAAGACAACACTGGAGCGAAAGGCACGGTGTCAAAGTATGGGTAAAGCTCGGATGTGCAAGAATTCTTTGGGGCCTAGGATGGAGGTGAGGGGGAGGTGTGGATGCAGGTTTTGTACTTCTTGCAGGGGCAGGGGAAGGTGACGGAGGAGAGGGGGGGATGGACCCAAGAGGCATGGAGGGAAAGTTTTTCTGGAATGCAAATAGATGTGGGAAAGGAAAAACATCCCTGGAGGAGAGTTTTTTGTAGGTGGCAAAAATGGTGGAGGATAATGCAAAGTATTTGGAGATTGGTGGGGTGCAAGGAGAGGACTGTGGGGGCAGGGAGAAGGAGGGTTCTGCTGTTGTTGCGAATGGAGGAGTGGGGTTCAAGGGCAGAGGTGCGGGAAACGGAGGAGATGCACTGGAGGGCATTGTTGGCCATGAGGGGAAAATTGCCATCTTTGAAGGAGGCCATCTGAGATGTTGGGAGGAGCTGAATATTATTTCGTGCAATAAAAACAGTACACAATGCTATAGAAGAGGGGGATTTGGGAGCCCTCATTCATAAATTACAAGAACGCTATGATCTAATTACAGCAGGTGAGCGAAGGCAAATGCAACATTACCCTTCATTGGAGTTGAGTGGCAATATTAAAAATAGTGAAATCTTTGAAACTATAAAAGCAGTTTTCAAGTCACAACTGAAATACTGAATAGTTTTGGTCCCCTAAGTGACCTGTCTGCCTCGCGTTTTGCACATTTTTCCAGTGTCTGCATGGTTTCTTCTCAGTGCTCCATTTTTCTCCCAGTGTTCAAAGATGTACAGGCTAGGTAGACTGGCCATGCCAAATTGCTCAGTTCCAGAAATTTGCAGGTGTGGGAAATGCAGGTTTATAAAAAGGATAGGACAGGGCCAAGTTAGCCTGGATGGGTGTTATTTGGAGGGGTAATCAGGACTAAATGGACTGAATGGCCCTGCTTCCACACTGTATGGGCTGTGATTGGAGGTCATCCAGAGAGATGTTGTTCAGTTGATCTTAAGAAAAAGACAGCCTTTGAGGAGAGATAGAGTAGGTTGGATCTATATTTATCCAAGTGCAGATAAATGAGAGGCAATCTTATTGGAACAGAAAATTCTTATGACACTTGACAGTAAGTGTGTAAACATAATTCCCTCTTAGTCAAAACCTAGAGCAACAGGACATCATCTCAGAATGAGTCATCCACAGAAGAAATTGCTCTTCATCTGTCTTATAAATGTCACAAAGCTAGTCCATTTTTTCAAAAAGCTGTTCCTTAGCACGAGGAGACTGTCCTTGATTTTTCAGAGCAGCAATAAACCAGACTGGGCTCAGATCAGTCTGATTTGGTTAGGAGATGAAAAGGACTTTGAGGGGCCTTTTATTTATGTAAGCAGATGAGACTTCAGGCCAAAGTGGTCATGTTTTGAAAGTGACCTGCATAATGAAATGGGAGTGGTCAGCTCTTCAGCTGGGCTGAGCAGATTTACGTTCAATCCTGAACTGTGAAAGTCAACAGGGAGCGGTGTGGAAACTCTTTTCTGCCCTTCAACTTCAACCTGTCGGCATGTGTTCCATTTATACTGAGTTTTAAAGGAGTTTGAAATATGCACAGTCCCAATAAGCAAACAGCATATTTAAGTCTAGTTGGATAGTTCGAGTGCGATAGGTGTTCTTTATTTTGTTCGTACTTCATTGTGTAATTTTGGTGAATAAATTTTTGTCTGTTCTAAAATCTATTAGTCAACCTACCTATCTTACTCAGGGCAATTTTTACTGTACACTTAAAACAAATTGCAAAGTTATGGTCTGGGGCTGCCTGCTTAAGAATGTTTTGAGTGGTCTGGTCTAATCCATAACATAAGAAATTAAAATTCTTTGCCACAAAGGGCTGGGGAGGCGGAGTCAAAGTATATTCAAGGCTGAGATAAGACAGATAAGATAAAAACAGAAATGAAATCAAGGATTATGGAGCACGAGTGAAGTCGAGGATGGTCAGATCAGCGATGCTCTAATTGAATTGCACAGCTGAAGTGATGGACCGAATGGCTCTGCCCAGTGTCTTATGGCCAGGCATCATCTGTTCAAAAAGCAACAGTAATAACATTAAGTCAAAAATGACCCTTCTTTGGACATACTGTACTCAAAAATTAGCTTAGCCTTTTCTGAGAATAACATCACATTAAGTCACTAGAAAACAGCATAACAAGGATGACTTTAATTAAGACAGTCTGAAGCATACACTGCATACAGCAAGGTCATAGCGTGGAAATATTTGTGAAAAATGCTTATGTTGAAGGTTTCTTGGGCTGAATTTAATGGAACAAAGCTCTAGCCTCCATAGGAAATCAGCAAGTTACATAACCTAGTAATGCCTGCATCAGATTATTCTTCAAGAAGAGTATTCTTAAATCCAGGTCAGGCAGCATCCGAGAAGCAGAAGAATCTGCGCTTTGGGCATAAGCCCTCACCAGGAATTCCTGATGAGGGACTTTTGCCCTGAACATCAATTCTCCTGCTCCTCCGATGCTGCCTGACTGGCTGTGCTTTTCCAGTACCACACTGACTCCGATCCCCAGCATCTGCAGTGCTAACTTTCTCCTATTCTCAATTCCAGTCTGAACAAACAGGATGGTTATGGTGCTCAAGGTGGCTGTTCAGCTCACTATTTGTACTGCCTCTGAATGAGCATGACTTGGTCTCACTCTCCTCCCTTTTCCCACTTAAATGCCTCAATTTTAACATACACATCGGCAGTGCATTCCAGACTCTAAGTACTCACTTGTGTGAAGTTGTTATTCTTAAATTTGCTTCTTTTGACAATTATTCTCTAATTCTTGATCTTGAAAGAGAACAGTTTCTCCCTATCTATTCTGCCCAACCCCTTCATAGTTAATAGTTTGCAAAACTCTACAGGAAAAACTGTCACAACTTCCCCAATCTATCTTCACATAAGGGGTATCTTATCCCTGTAATTCTCAAACATTTTTTACATTCTCTCCCATGAGTTCATATACTTCCCATAGAGTCGTGCACAGGACAGTTAGCAAAATTCCAGTTGAGGTATAATAATTGGCATCTTAGACACTTTCAGCACAAAAATCTTTGCTACTGTACTCTTCGCTTCAATTAATGAACACCCAGGACAAGTGTTTTGGGAGGGTGGACTAAATAGCTGCAAGGGCATTTCCACTTACAGTAGGGACCATAGGGTCATCTGACTATTATGCATCAAAAACCTCCAACTTGCACTAAAACTGCACCTCTAATGGGGCAAGATATTCAAAAGCACTGGAGACTAGTGTTATTAAACAGAAATTGACTAATTTAAAAGAGATACTATATTTGGCTTTAAAACTAAAAGCTCTCAACCCTGTCAAATTTAACCAATGTCATTTAACAATTCAAAGCATAGTCATCTGTAGAGAAGTGATTCATTCAAAAGATTCTCAAGAGGAAATGACAAAAAGACTGAATCAGCACAGAGGAATGCAAGGCTTGAAAAGTTTGCAGGAATTGGGAGGAATTAAACGACAGGAACATAAATTGTTCGAAAAAGTGCTGCTCGGCCTGGAGCCAAGCATAACATTAGAAACCACAGATGTGGCAAGTGACGATGACATGATACAAATTAAGATATACTAACCCATAAGCTTACTGAGAATTGAAAATGAAAGGCAATGTCAAAGGCATAGCTGAAAGTATGAATAGAAGAGTCAAGTGTCAGAGACTTGCAATATTAGAGTTGGAACAAGTTTTGGTGATGCAGATTTAAGGTCAAAAGCAGAACTGCAAACTATGTGGTACTTTTTTTTAAAATTAGAAGTTTGGGTTCCATTTCTGCACATACCATTGCAGCCCACAAAAGCTATTTCTGACTGCTGGATCCATTATCAGAACGTTCTTGCACTCGTATTGGACTGGACGAGGGGAGAACACTTGCTTCCCACGTACACTTGTGATTCTGACACTGCCCGTTCCATTATTGCGCAGCTCCAGCCACTTCCTTTTCACCATGGATGTGCAATACATATCCACCCTCATCAGAATTATCTGAAGGCTCTCTGCTGCTTCTTTAGCAAGGCCTGAATAACTCCAATACATCACCATTAATCAAAATTAAAACTCACATTATAAAGGAACTGCCGAAGTTATTATTTGAAGAATGATAAAGCACACAAGGAGAGCGCAGAATAGATGCATTTAAAAAGGGAAGCAGCACTAATCTGAAGGACACTAGCTTTTGGAGCGCTGCTCCTTCATCAGGTGGTTGTTGAGGACACAATTATAAGGGACAGAATTTACAGCAAAAGTTTACAATGTGATGAAACTGAAATTTTACATCGAAAGATACCTTGATTGTTGAGTTTTTCATCTGTTAGCAGACCATGATAGTTTCACTTCTATGTGTAGATCACAAAACTTAAAAGTTGCATTCTCAGGTTAACTGTAACAAATGTTGTTAGTTAGACAATTGTTACAGTTAACCTGAGAATGCAACTTTTTAAAGTTGTGATTTACACATGATAGCATACCATGATAGAAGTGAAACTAACAGAAGAAAGACTCAACAGACAATCATGGTATTTTTCAATGTAAAATTTCAGTTACATCACACTAAACGTTTGCTATAAATTCTGTGCCTTACAATTGTCCTCCACAACCACCTGAAGGAGCAGCACTCCGAAAGCTAGTGCTTCCAATTAAACCTGTTGGAACATAACCTGACGTTGTGATTTTTAAACTTTGTACACCCCAGTCCAACACCAGCATCTCCAAATCTGAAGGAGTAATGGCTAAATCAGGTGACTGAATTAGACGGAGAGTGCAAGAATGCAGTACAAGAGGGTGGGGCATGTATGGAATGAGCTGCCATAAGGGGAGGAGACTGGTACAATTACAACATTTAAAAGGCATCTGGATGGGTCTATGAATAGGAAATGTTTAGAAGGATATGAGCCAAGAGCTAGCAAATGGGATTAAATTAGGTTAAGTTATCTGGTTGTCATGGAGGAGTTGGACTGAAGGGTCTGTTTCCGTGCTGCACTTCTCTATGACTCAATAAACTGGTACAGGTCATCAGGACCAAACATCTATTTTTGTGCTACAATACAACATGTACTGTGACTCAACAGAACACTTTCTTCAAGCAAGAGTCAAGGGATGAGATAGGAGAAAAGAGATATTAAGCCTGGAAAATACCAGTCCAAAATACAACAAAATTATCTGTTGCCAGATTTTTAAAACATGCTTAAGAAGAGAGACCATCTGGAGTCTGGGCTTTGCAACAGTTAACCATAGTTATCACAGGTAAGTGCAGTCAGCAACTAAATTGTCCTTCCACAGATCATCCTAGCTTTTAAGTAGACTCAAATGCTAACTATACACTCTGAAGTTGCCATCCAATTTTAACCTGTATTTCTCAAAAACAAGTCATTAAATTTGTAGGAGAAAGTGAGGACTGCAGATGCTAGAGGTCAGAGCCCTGAAGGGCTCATGCCCAAAATGCCGATTCTCCTGCTCCTTGGATGCTGCCTGACCTGCTATGCTTTTCCAGCAACACCTTTTCAGCATATTAAATTTGTACCTTAATTTGTTATGCTTTCTCTTATAAAGACCTCCAAAGCATTAGTCTATGTAAAATCAATTCTTTATTCAACAATTTGAAACAAATGCTTCTAAGCTCAAGCCATCCACGATACAAGGTATAACACTGCTGGTTAGAAACATCCTTGATTGCACTATTCCTTTGTCAGTATTATTGTAGATCTTTCAAAAGCAAGTATGTTCTTCCTAGCATTTAGCTTTCCAAATGGAAATACCAAAGCTAAGCTGTAAACCAGCTGTTGAACAATTTTGTGCAAACAACTTCACCTCTCACCAAGATTGAATGTCTGCGGTTGACATAATCTAGTCGAAGCTAGGAACACTGGCCTACAATTGAAACACATTTGTCAAATATATATTAAAGCTTTTTCAACACCAATCTTAAAGTATAACTAGGCCAGGAGACCTAACAGTTCACATATAGGGTGTTTCTGAAACCAAAGAGACAGGGAGAAACTCTACAACTTCACCCCAAAGCAGCCAAGACATGCCATTACTGACTAAGCAATTTAAAATTAGAGTGGTGCAATAAGCCAGAATTAAACAAGCACAGAAGTATGAAATGTTTGTACGACTATATTCTTGTCCCGTTCCCGCCTCAGTCGAAGCAAAACACTCAATATAGTTTTACCTCCTTATCTTTAAACCGGGATGTAGAGGGAATAAGAACAATGACCCATGTGCACAGAGACAAGAGTTCTTAATCTTCTCTCGAAGAGCAGTTTCAAGCATCCAGATAAGGTAACATACTGATTGTAACAGTCACCCAGTTAATATGTGAGAGTCAAAATCTAAGATTAAGCTACCTCGTGTTACACAATGAGTTTTCTTAAACTTAACTAGCTTCACATAGTCCATACTTTTCACCTTGTTAAACTGACCTTATGTACTGAATGCTTCCAATATGGTTAAATGGCTCTACACAATCAATGGTTTTCCACCTTGTTAACCTATTACCCTTGTCTCCAGCACCCCATTGTTAACTGCAAGTTCTTATCTGATCTGAGTCACACTCAGCTGAACCTTTTGCTTCACAAAACTAACTCTCTCTACCCGCTCATATCAGATACACTTTCAGAAGGTTAGAAGACAGGGAGTGACAAAACCACATGGGATATACTTGAAAACAGGGGGCTTGGCTTTAACAAGAGACATTCTGGGTCAACAAAAATGTGTGATGGGCAATGGCAGAACAGCACTGGATTGGAGTGAGGATGTTCCACTGGAATTTGAATTACCTACTTTCTCAAACTTGGTAACAACAAAATGCATTGCAGGAATGTGTTGGACTAATCAGGTCTGGGAGGTAATAAAAGCCAAAAAAAGGTGGTGACACTTAATTGTCAGGTCCTAGGGAGTGTTGCCGAACAAAAAGATCTTGGAGTGCAGGTTCATAGATCCGTGATCGTGGAGTCACAGGTAGATAGGATAGTGAAGGTGGTGTTTGCTAAGCTTTTCTTAATTGGTCAGAGTATTGAGTACAGGAGTTGGGAGGTCATGTTGCAGCTGTATAAGACATTGGTTAAGCCACTGTTGGAATATTGCATGCAGTTCTGGTCTCCTTCCTATCGGAAAGATGTTGTGAAACTTGAAAGGGTTCAGAAAAGATTTACAAGGATGTTGCCAGGTTTACACGATTTGAGCTATAGGAAGAAGTTGAATAGGTTGGGGCTGTTTTCCCTAGAGCAGAGGTTGAGCGGGTGGCCCTAGAGGTTTATAAAATCATGAGGGGCATGGATAGGACAAATTGACTTCGTCTTTTCCCCAGGGTAGGGGAATCCAGAACTCGAGGGCATAGGTTTAGGGTGAGGGGGGAAAAGATATAAGGGGCAACTTTTTTAACAGAAGGATGGTACAAAAATAGAATGAGCTGCCAGAGGAAGTGTTGGAGGTTAGTATAATTGCAACATTTAAAAGGCATCTGGATGGGTACATGAATAGGACAGATTTGGAGGGATATGGGCTAGGTGCTGACAGGTGAGACTAGATTGGGTTGGGATATCTGGCTGGCAAGGACAAGGTGGACCGAAGGGTCTGTTTTTGTGGTATACATCTGACTCTACATAGAAACAGCATTAAATTTTCAAAAGCATCTTTTGGCATTCCAAAGTCTCCTTGTTTCTAATGAAGATTCACTGTAAAATACAACACCCCGTCACTGTTTACTTTGGTACTGCAGTTACGGTGATAAAGATCTGTGAGCTGATCCAAGGGGAAAAACCCCTATGACCATCTTCACCCTTCCAAAAGTCAGAATCTTAAATTTCCATCTCATATTCTGATCAATATATTAATCACTGATCAACCTATTCTGTGTTTGTGTATTCAAAAGAACAGGCATCTTTTATCATAAAAAACTACTTCGAATCAATGAAATAAAGAGTTAAAGTGGCTCAAAATTATGTTTGAAATTCAAAGTCAACTTAAAAAAATTGACTGGATAAAACAGTACAAGGCTTGACGTTAGCCACAAGTTCAAACCCCATTCCAGAAACACCACCCACGAAAGTAGACTAACTCGCCCTGAGCATTGAGGGAGAGCTTCATCTATATGGAAGGAGGGTATTTTTGGATAAACCATTAAACAGAGTCCCAACTTATAGCAGACAAGCAAACATATAAGACAATCACGAGACTTCTATGCATTAGCCATCCACAATCGTCTACCAATTTGCCCGATACTGAACCCACAAAAGGTAACTAGAGGCAGACAGACCATGTGGCGATTTGTTCGTGGGACCTTGTTACGCACATATTTAATTTGCCCGATACAAGTCCTACATTACAATGACTATCCAGCACACCTCATGTGCCGTGAAGCGCTTTAAAGATGTGCCCAGAAAACATGAAAGACACTAGACAAACGACAAGTCTCGCCCGAGCTGCACACGAACAGATACTTACTTTAAAACGGCAATGACGCAGCAAGAAATACTAAACCCGCCTCCGCCCACCAGCCGGGCCGCCCAAATGGTGCCCGACCACTTCCGGCTCGTAACACTCCTACTTCCGCTCTCTCGATTTTTTTCCCCCCCCCCTTTAGGATTTACTTCACAATCGCGAAAAACAAAATAATAAAACTCACGTCACGATTCCGCCCAAATATCACTAGCTCTTCCCGAGAACGTTAACGAGGAGCGGCCGGCGCCCTATCCCGTGCCATTACCCGACACCAGACGGGAGCTCAGCCGACGCCAGCGCGGACTCACCCTAGACAATTCCCTTTTACTTAGCTCGTCAAAAAATACGCCATCCTAATAGCAATGCGCTTGCGCAGTAATCTCTTTTAAAGACGCCCGTCCGGAGCAATGCGCATGCGGTTGTTTTCCACCCCCCCCCTTCTCTCCGGTTAGGACCAGGTGCCGCCACGCCTGACGGGGGTTGTAGTTCTCGGAGCGGGTGCGCCGAATGACGTGGGCGGGGGCAAGGACTACATCAACCAGCAGCCCTGGCGCTTCCCCGTCGGCTGGTGCGGGGGGAGGGCCAATGAGGCTGCCGGTGCTGCGGTTGCCGTGTGACGGCGGGCCAATGGGAAGGGTTGTTTGTTGCCGAGTGGGGTCGAGTGTTGTATGTGTGTGAGGAGTGTGTTTTTTTTTCTCTCATTCTCTCCGTTCCCCCCACCTTTCTGTCTCTCTCTTTCTCTCTCTAGACTGGCGATTTAACAGTGGGTTTGTGTGTGTATACTGGGCAGGAGGAGGGGGAGGTATTCAGCCTTTCGTCGGCGGCCGCCCCGTCGAGCGTTGCTCGAATGCCGAAGAAGTCAAGCCGGGGCGGACATCGGGCGAGTGGCCCTGGCCTGTGAGGCGCACTCTGCTTTGGTTGGCAGCGCTTTCTTCCTTCCCCCCCCCCCCCCCCCTCGCTCTTGCAGCTCTTCCACAGGACGGGTAAGTGACTATAAAGGAGGAAGGGAGGTTAAGTTAGCCTCACCCCCCCCCCCCCCCAACCCGGGTTGGATTTTAAACAATGAGGATTCGCTCGGGCTTTTCGATGGGTTAAAGAGAAGCCACCAGCAACCTCGCACTCTTCAGTCTTTTGTATGACCCCCCTGTTTCCCATCCCCACCCCCAAACGATTTTAGCCAGGGAAGGGGAGGGAAGGGGGTTGGGGGAAGCCAGGGGTCTCGGCGATTCTGGCTGTCCTCTGCGGGACGTGTCAAGTATATCTGAGCGATGGGAACCGGCCGGGGAAGTCGAGAACAGTGCCTTGCCTGGTTATTAAAACATGACCTCGGCGTGTGTACCGGCTCCGTCTGTGTACGTGTGACTGCTGAGCAGGGGATTCTCTCTTCTTCCCCCCCCCCCCCCCCTCTCCTTGCCCCCTTTTCTCCTCACCTCCTCCCACCATGTCCTCCCTGCCTCGGGCAGTGTTTAAGCCATGGGCACCGATCCGATGCAGTCCATGTGTAACTTTAGTATCTCTGGCTGAAATGGCGTCATTGACACAACTAGAAAAGATGTTGTTTGGAGAGGAGGTGGAGAAACGCACCAGCTCCATTGCCCTGAGCCGCTCGTTGCAACCCCTCCTGATCTCGAACGTTTTTCAGTTCGATCCGCCGCCATTCATTTATCTTTCCTTTTTTCTTTTGACCGAATGAGCGTGGCTTTAATGCATGCGAGCGAGAAGGTTAAAGAAAAGGGAAATCGTGTCGCTTCTTGCAAAAGATGATCTTGTATTGGCATTGCTTCGGCTGCCATTCATGATAAAGGGGAGGGGGCTCTACACTGAAAGGAGACGTCGAACACTTCTCTTTCCAAACGCATTTTTTTGTGAGTCCCGTTTTTTCCTCTCTTTAGGTGTGTGAAGGGTGACTTTCTTGCTTCAATCGGCGAATTGACACATTTCGAATCAACATGAAGGTAACAAAACAATAAAATAAAATGTTTTGTTTTACTCTGCTTAATCGCTCGGTGTTGTAGTTTAATGAAGGCATTTCTGGTGTCGAGTTAAGTCGTCTTGTTACATTGGGTTTTTTTCCTCGCTGCAGATCTGTACTCCATGTAGTTGGAGTATGCTGCATGACAAAGCAACAGCAAATACAAACTGCTTATTTGGTGCGGCAACACAGAGCTGGACCAGGAGATAGCGTAGACATGGTTTTATTCCTTTTCCTTTTAACTTCCCACCTCAGTAACCTGTGCTAATTGTAATGGACTGATTGTAAAGATCGATGTTTTTCGTTTTCGCAACCTTATTGTGTCAGAGAGTTTAAATATTTGATTTTTTTTTTCTGAAATAAAGAATACCTCTAGTGTAGGTTTTTTGTAGGGTTCAGAACCGTTAGCATTTTCGCTGCAGTCTTGTACAGCTTGGTTTCAAATGGCTTGGTAATATTATTTTGCCATACCGCAAAACGTTTTTCGGAAGGTAAAGCTTCACAAACGATGCGTGTACATGTACAGATCGAATTTATTCGAATTAACTTATTTTACAAGCAGACGAACCGGAGCAAATCCAACGGTTGAGACTTGAATTCTGAAAATGATTACTTGAGGTTAGTTTCGGTTTAGCTGAGCTTTGCAAAAAAAATGGCAGTTCTTGGCTATTGTTGTGTCCTGTTAAAATCAGATCATCAAGTCGGCTGTTGCGTTGTTTTGTGTTTACTTCTGTTCAGTGCGGTAAAGCAGCAGAACAGTTATTCCCCATGTCATCTTCATAAATTTCAAACCCTCAAGTTAGGTTTTTGAAAATTTTGGTCAATATACAAGGCAAGTTGATTGATCCATGATGATTTGAATTTACCGCACAAACTGTCCTTGGCTGAATCGGTGAAGGGTAAATAATAGCTAATGTTGTTCATATTTTACTTTTCAAAAAAAAACACAAATGCTGTGATAGAAATTCGATTTTCTGGCGAGGTTAAAACTCCCTCTGGTTTTTCCAGAGAAAGGGCTCCATTACTCTTTGCTGAAAGAACCGCAGTGTCTTGCAGACCAACTAGGGTGGTGTTTGTAACTGGAGAGGGGGGTAAGAACGGATTGAAGGTCAGAGTGTACTGTACTGAAGTATGGAGGATTGTGTTCAGCTGTAACATTCCCTCCTGAAGGTTTTGTGTTCAACTCAGAATTTCACATCTAAGAAACTAATTATCTGGCTATCAACAGAAATATTTATGGGAGATTGCTGTAGGTAAGTTATCTGCAAATTTCATACAGCAGCAACTACACTCTACTTGAGACACACTTTTGGGCATTATGAAACTATGAAAGACCCCACTGGGGCTCTAGGTACTTTCTGACCTTAAACTGAGAACAGTACATGTTACAAACGTCATGTTGCTTTGTACTATGTTTTTTTTGGGTGTGTTAGTGAGTTAACTGATTATTATAATGCCACCTTTAAATAAAAGTGACTTATGGCCTGTTTATTAACCTCATTACCTTCTGCATGCTGGGGCAAAGGAGACCAGTAGCAACGTAGTTGTCCAGCTTGCACCAAGTCTCATGTGTCTCTTATTCCTGTGTGCAGTCATGTACATTAGTTCCGATCTGGCAACATCTTGATTTTAAAATTTGCAGTCTTGCATACAAGTCCCTGCATGGCCTTGCCTTTCCTTATTATTGCAAACTCCTCAACCCTCTGGTCACTCTCAATTTTTAAAAACTGTGGCCCCTCATCCATACTCAATTTTAATCATTATCGTTAGTGGCGTGGTCCTGAGCTCTGGAATTCCCTTTGTAAATCTCTGCACTGTTCTTTCCTTTTAAAATATGAATTGAAATCTATCTCTTGCAGTCAAAAAAGGAAATGTCACCAGAAGTCAATTTCCTATTTCGTTTGACAGTGGTCCTGGTGAAGCACTTTGGCTTGTTTTACTTTGACACCCCTACGTAAATGCAGATCATTCTTGTTTAGGGATGATAGTTTGCTAGTAAATATCAGACTGTTAGTGAATCTTGATACAGGTGTTCGTGAATGGAAAACATTATGAGAAGTCCTGTGGTCTTCAAGCATGCTGTATAATTGCAAACCTTCGTGTTAAATTGGGTTTAAACCACAAATACCTTTGATTTTTCTTGTGTCAAGCAATGCATGATTTCTGAATTGGAGGGAAGTATTGTTGCTGATTTGATTGTTTAGATGGTTCAAGTGGTCCACCAAATCTGTGGAGAACTGTGATTGAAGTCAACGTTAGTCTAGAATTCACACTTTGTATTCCCTGAGTTCTAACTCCAGTCATTTTGAGCAGGTGGACTTATTGATTGCGTACTGACTTTGGTTATCTTATTCAGAGACTTGCTAAAGCTAGATGTTGTTTGGTCACTGTCTCAGCTCTGGGTGAGAGTTCAAGTCCCATTCCAAAGATTTAGGAATAAAATCTGGGCTAATATTTCTGTGCAGTTCTGTGCAGCATTGCAGTATGAAATTGGCCTTTCAAATGAGTTGTTAAATTGGGGCTTGCTCTCTCTGGTGAATGTGAAGGATCCTTTTAACATTACTCAAAAGAACTTGCTCTAATGTTTATCATAAGCCAATATCTGGATGTTTTCTCATTGCTGTTTGTGAGACCCTGCTATGCATACAGTGGAAGCAGCATTTCAAATGATTGTTCATTGCAGGGAAATGCTTTGTAACTTGTTGACGTCATGAAGTACACTAAAGAAATTCAAGTCTTTGTTTAGTTGGTAACCAAGCTTGACCAGGCTTAATTCAGAGTTTGTGTGTCTAAAATGTATCTCCAAATCAATCATCGAACTGAACGGCATGATCTACACTGACATTACTCTTGCAGAGAGTCAGTCTTGACTTGATGCATCCTGTGACCACCTCCTGTGCTGTAATCATTGTATGGTTCTATTTACAATGTTGTAGTGGAATTGTAAGCTGAGATATTAAACTCCAATTCTGGCATGGGAATTGAATCAATGTTCCCAAACTTTTATTCTGACATGGCATGCAACTAACCAATCAAGCTGACAATATTTGCAAGTATGAAAGATCATCCTATACTTTACAATCTTCTGAAATAACTCCACAGAGGCTGGTATGTCATCACCAAGTCACCCTTTATTTATATGTGCATAATACTTGACACTGGCCTGGTTTCCTCACAGCCAGCTCTGAGTGGACAGAACCTCTGATACTCCTGTTCATATTTGTCAGCCATAGCTCAATGGACCAGGTGAACAGCCCCAATCAGGGAACTCATTCTATGAGGTACATCTGGCTGACATCATTTCAGTCACTACCTCCCTTCTCTTCGAAGTGTGGGAATGTAGGCCTGTTATTTCTTTTATAGCCTCTCCAGGGACATTTTCACACTGGGTTAGGTTCCTCTGAATCCGCCTCGGATATGGGCTATGTGTCCTGGACCGGAGCTTGTCTCTTGTGCCTGGGAGCATCTCGAAAGACATTTGTCCTTTTTCTTCAGGCAACAAAGGTGTTGAGGCTGTGACATCCACTGTGGCCATCTCGGACTCTGTGTGGTTTCATCAACACATGAGAGGGGCAGAGCCCATGAGTACCAACAGTCTTTCCGGTTGCTTGGAGTTGCTGAGTATGATTTGTTCCTGCCCCATCTGAGTTTCCAGCTTTTGTGCAACCGCCTCCTCTAACCAGACTTTGTACGTCATGGGACCTTATCTCAAATTGACCATGCCTTTTATCCATGCAGGGTCATTTCCGTAGTTTCGATACCAAACTTTGTCTCCTGAAGTTAGCTGTCTTTCTCTGGTTTGGTGTCCATCAATAGTGTTACCGATGCCATCTTCACCCTGCAAATCCTAGGTGTGGGAAGATCAGATTTAATCTGGTGATGGGTCTTTTCCCCATTAGCATTCTGGAGCTATCCCTGTAGTTGCATGAAGAATGGTCAGATGATCAATTAGGAACTGGGACAGTTTGGTATTGAGTGAAAATATAGGCTGTTTCTTTAAGCCTGTTTTCAAAGTTCGGACTTTTCTTTCTGTCAGAACATTGGATGATGGATGGTACAGAGCTGTTCTTATGAAAAAATGCCATTTGACTGTGGGAAATACTCAGACTCGCTGCTGATAAATGATGGCCCGTTTTCTGTGACGACTAGTTTCAGGAGCCCATGTATTACCAAAGCTGCTCACAGCTTTTCTAATGACGTCCCTGTGTTTGACAAATAAACTCGATGCATGCCCAACCACTTAGGGCATCCACTGATTAAGAATGTTGAACCCATGAAAGGGCCTGCATAGTCAACATGTACCAAGTCCAGGGTTTACTCGGCCACTCCTACGAATGTGGGGGAGCACATGGCAATACTTTTTGTTCTTGTTGGCATACTGGACATTGCCTCATCAGTGCAGCTATGTCTACATCCAATCCTGACCACCAGGCATGACTTCTTACCAACATTTTTCATTTTGGATACCCTGGATGACCCTGGTGGAGTTCAGCCAGTATCTGGTGGTGACATTTGCTCTAAACAATCACTCTTGCTCCCCATAATAAAATGCTGTCCTCGATAGTGATCTGGTCTTGCCAGGCCCAGAAAGGTTTCAGTTCTTGTTGTGATGGCCCTTTGGTTCCCCCTATCATCACTAGCTCTTTTACCATGGCTGGACCTTTTTTACATCAACAATCTGATATTCAGTGGTGACTGGAAGGGTGCCTAGAAAGTTTAAAACCAGAACGGACTTTGCCAGTGCTGGCACCACCAGTGGTGTATTTGACAGCGGGAAGTTGCTCATGGCATATGCATTTACTGCTTGGCCTCCCAAACAGTGTTCCAACTTGTATTGGACACACTTCGAATGAGAAGCTGAATTCAGCCTGAAGCTATGGGTGGCAGGACCTTATCCTCTGAACCCGAATAGGTGTTTATGGTCTGTTATTAAAGATTTACATCTGTAAAGGTATTGGTGGAACGTCCTGACTCTAAATATGACCACCAAACCTTCCTTCTCTATCTAAGCATAATTGCCGTCTGCATTAGCCAAATTCCAGTTAGCATGCGCTCATGGGTATTCTTCTCCATTGGGCCATCTGTGAGCCAACGCTACCCTGATACTGTAAAGGGGGACATCACGTGACAGCACCTCCACGTGAGGGCTTGGGTATTTATCTCGCTGTTAAAAAGCTGTTTACTCTTTGTTTAAAATTTGCACAAAGGTGAACCGACCCATGGGGCTTCACAATTGGTACGACCAGTGATGGCCAGTCAGCACACTGGACAAGTTTGATGATCCCTTCGCTTTCCAACCTCCTGATTGCTGACCCTGCTTTTGCTGCTAAGACACTGGTACTGGGCAGGCTTTGCTGAAGTGTGGAATTGCTTCTTGGTCAACATGCAAGATGGTCTTGGCTCCTTTGATAGTCCATTCCTGAAAAACCTCCAGGTATTAATGTTGGACTTCACTCAGATAGCCATTTCAAAACATCTTGAGCCAATCAAGATCAATCTTTCTGAACCACTTTCGCCCCATCAGGTTTGGGTCTGAACCTTTTACTCCAATCAGTAGTTACTTAATCAGCTGCTTCTCATACAAGACTGGAACTCAAGTTGTACCCTTAATTTGTAAAGGTTCCCTGGGATCGGTTCTCAGTCTCCCCGAGGTTCTGTGTAAATGTGAGGGTTAAAGACTGATTCCACAACCATTGATAGAGCCACACCAGTATCAACCTCCATCTGAACCATATGCCCATTTAATCAGATGTTTATTTTGACTGGTACTGATTTGGATGTTGCCAAACAATTTAACTGTTCCAAGCCAGATGTCGCTGGACTTGCCAGAAGGTGCACTCTCCTGGATACAGTCCTGTGAGTTCTCTTACTTGATTCAGGCCAAGTGGGCCTCTTTTGCTCTCTTAGATCTGCATACGGCAGCAACGATAATGGCTGTCCAGCTTGGATCCTGAAAAAAATTGTTACCGCTTTTTGCTGAGGCTTGGCTTTGATTTGGGGTTTTGCTGTGGGCTGACTTGGACTCCTTCTGTTTAGGATACATCCTGAGTGAGGCAAAGCAATTGCCTTCATTCAAGTGGTGCCCCCGAAGGTCAGTCAGTCTGGTGAGGGTCTCCACTTCAACTGGCGTACCCTGTAACCCCTATGTTCTACGTGCTGTATTTTCTAATGGCATAGCCAATTGTAGTGGCTGTTGGAAGTCCGATTGTGCTTCAGCTAGTAGGCACTTTTGCATGTTTACATCACTGTGGGAGGCACGGTGACTCAGTGGTTAGCACTGCAGCCTCACAGCACCAGGGTCCCAGGTTCGATTCCAGCCTTGGGTGATTGTGCAAACTCCACACATACATTCTCCCCGTATCTCCGTGGGTTTCCTCTGGGTGTTTCCGTTTCCTCCCACAGTCCAAAGACGTGCAGTTCAGGTGAATTGGTCATGCTAAATTGCCCATAGTGAGGTGCATTAGTCAGAGGGAAATGGGTCTGGGTGGGTTACTCTTCGGAGGGTCAGTGTGGACTGGTTGGGCCGAAGGGCCTGTTTCCACACTGTAGGGAATCTAATCTAATCCCACGTACCAAGTGGTCTCCGAAATCTCACTAAGAGTGAAACCAAAGTCACATGCCTCGTCAAAAATCCCAACACTGATTTCCCCTAATTGTCAAACCGCCGAGTAAAGGCGATAACATCTCAGAATTAGAGGAGGCTTGAGGTCATAATACTCCTTTTTCGTTTCTATTTACAAAAAAATTTTTTGACAAAATTTTAAAATTAATACAAAATATTGTATCCACTTTACAGTATAATAACAGCACCAATATAAAATTGCGAAGTCTACTCTACAAACTACCAAAACACAAAATAAGATATAAGAAAGAAGAATCTATATATAAGAAAAAGATCAGAGTATCGTACATTACTAACAACAAAAAAGAAAAATAGTAAGTAATTGAATGAATAAATAAATACGCATTGAAAATAAACTTGTATCAAGTCACAACAAAACCCGTATTTATGGGGCATTCTTCCTCCCAGGGGTCCCCGAACCAACAAACATCATTCTCATGGCTAAACAAAGGCCCTAAACAGTATGGCCGATACATCTGCATCGGTGTCGTTCAAAAATGGCGGCCATGTTCTATAAATAATTCTGTTTTTTGGTGCACCATATTCGTAAGGAAGCCCAGGGGAATATATTCCATAACTATCCTCTGCCAATTTGAAAGTCCCGGGGGACTTTCCGATACCCAACTTAGTAAGATGTTTCTCCTCACACAAAAGGAAAGGATAATAAATAGTTTCTTCCTGTATGCATCTAGAGGAGAAAAATTTGGAAAGCCCAAAAGGAGAAACATTTCAATCTCCTTTCCCAACATCTTCGCCAAGGCATTTGCTACATTGTCCCAATATCTACGAATCTTATGGATGTCCACAGACAATGAGTGAGAGTACCAACATCTATTTTACATTTAGGGCACATTGGGGATGCTCCTGCCTTGAACTTTGCAAGCTGCTCTGGTGCCATATGAGAGCCCTATGAAGTATCTTCAATTGAATAGCTTGAGTTCTATTACAGATAGAGATCTTCCTGGCATTTTCCCAGATATCCTCCCACATCTCTAGGGAGATTTCCATCGCTAATTCTTGATTCCAGGTTGTATGTAACCATCCCACGTCCTTCAATACCTTATTACCAAGCAAGTGGTAGAGAGTACTGACTGTGGGTGCACCCATCGGCCGAAGCACACTCCCTTCCATATCTGATTTGTATGGATTAGTCATCAATGTGGTCTTTTGTTGTATGAAGTCTCGTACTTGAAAATATCAAGAACAGTCCTTGCTAGGCAACCCAAACTTCTGATGCAACTGTTTGAAGGGCGTCATGACCTCCCCATCGAACAGATCTGCCAAATAGGAGATACTTCTGGACTCCCAAACTTTAAATCCAGCATCAGTCAAGCCTGACTGAAATCCCAACGTTCCCACTATAGGAGTAGAAGGGGAGGTTTGTTTGTAAATTACCCTCATCCTGTCGCATCATCCTCAAGCTTTGATTGTATTTAATACAATTGGGTTTTTACAATGATCTGTAATAATAGATTGATGTGGGGACATTTTGCTTTGGAAGCCTCAATATCCAACCAAATTGATTGTGGGTCACAAAAGACACAATCAGCCAGAGAACTCAGTTGGTACCTCCTGAAATCCAGAAAATCTAGACCAGTCCTTACTTGTGGGAGCTGCAACTTATCTAATTTAATAAGGGGCCGTTATATTAGGGTCGGTTCGGATAGCTTCCACCAGCAGTTCAATCACGAGTGTAAATAGTAATGGTGAGACAGGGCATCCTTGACAACAACCTCTGCCAACACTAAAGCTATCCGGTCTTGTGCCATTGGTAATTACCACTGCTTTAGGGTTGTTATATAATCGTGCGATCCACTTGGTAAAGATCTCTCCAATGCCAAACCGTTCCATAGTATAAAAAAGATATAGCCATTCTACCTGATCGAATGCCTTCTCTGCTCTAGGGAGACGACTAATCCCAGTATCACTCCCTTCTGGCCGACTTGTACCCTCTTCTAAAATATTAGTAGATCTGCGACTCTTAATAAACCCTGTCTGGTCCTCTTTTATAATAAATGGCAAATCCCTCTCCAGTCTTAATGCCAACATTTTTGAGAGAATTTTAAAGTCCACATTATATAAGGATATAGGTCTGTACGAAGTATAGTCATCTGGGGCTTTGAGAGATATTTGTTCCTCTCAGGGAGGGTGGGAGGCCTTCCTCACGAAATGAATAGTTATACATAATTATAAGTGGTCCGGCCAATTCATGTGTAAATTCATGAATAGAACTCAGCCTGAAATCAGTCTGGTCTGGGTGCTTTACCGCTCTGGAGTGCCTCACTACCGCCTGGATTTCCTGGGTTGTCGGGGGGGCATTCAAAAGCGATACCTACTCTGCAGTTAAGCCCGTGGGGACCAGTTTTTTTTAAAGACTTCATCTTTCTCGCTGTATCCTCACAGCCCTCTGACTCATACAACTCGAAGCAGAACTTTCTAAAGGCTGCATTGATCTTTTTAGGATCCTCTCTAATAGACGTAATGGATTGGGGAGCCTTTTGCTTTCCGGCAAGTTAATGCTAGATACCTGCCTGGCTTATTGCTGTGCTCAAATAATCTCTGCTTCGCAAATGGTATCTCCCTCTTTGCTGTTTGAGTAAGTTCAGTATTCAAAGTAGCCCTGGGGGCTGTAATCCACTGTAATTTAGTAATAGATGGCCGATCAACATACATTGTCTCAGTTGCCTTCAGGCGAGCCTCAAGCAGACGTTGTTCTCCCTTTTTTGTCTTTTCCAGGTTGCAGAATATGAGATAAGTAAACTGTGCACATATGCCTTAGCAGTCTCCCACATCACCGATGGATTGCTGGACATAACTGAATTGATACCCCACAAAGTTTTAAATTCCTGCGAGAAATATTCTGTGAACTTACTAACCTTCAATCGGAAAGGGTCCAAAAGCCAGTGTCAGGGATACAACTTGTCATCACTAGTCTTGACCTCCATTTACACTTCTGCGTGATCGGAAATAGTTGTATTTCCTATTTTACAAGACAATATCAAGCTCAGAAAGGTCGAGGGGACAAAAAAAATTAGATTCTGGTAGGACACTTGTGTAGATTAGCATAAAAAGTAAAATCTCGACCCTCAGGGTGAAAGCACCGTCATACATCTACCACTCCCAACTCTCTATTCAGATCAGCCAACTGCCTAAATCTCAGGTATACCAACAAAGCTCCTAGGTATCCTGTCTACCTCTGGATCAATAATACAATTAAAATCTCCTCCTCCTATAATTATATGACTCACCCCGAGAGCCATCAACTTGGAGAGTGCATTTGTTACAAATTTTAAAAGTTATGCTGGGGCGGGGTGGTGGCAATGTACATTCAAAATCTCATACTACTCTTCTCCATATATTAGGGCTTTAATTGGGCTCCCCTTTTATCTGGCTAAGCATGTGGAATGGAAGATTCTTCTGGAAAAGAATGGCCATTCCCCTACTTTTTGAGCTAAAATATGAAAAGAACACCTTACTAAATCCTCCCTGCTGCAGCTTTGAATGCTTCTTATCAAGTAGATGCGTCTCCTGTAAAAGGGCCACATCAACCCTCTCTTTTTAAGACTTTTTAATATCTTTTTCCTTTTAATTGGCGAGTGGCTCCTCTTGACATTCCAGGTGCACCATTTAAACGAATGACTAGCCATGATCGTTCAAGAAAGTCTGAGACCCCCAGGAGGAAGAATCCCACCCGAAAAGTATTGAGTAGAAACCATAAACAATTCACATAAACTTAAAAATGCAACCTTTAAAACAACTAAATCAAAACAACTGAGAACTATTCCTAAAAGAAAATAACATAAGACATAATTAAAAGGAGACTTTCTCCCTTGTCCACAGTGAGCACTTCTATCCTCAGCCCAGACATGACAAAGAAAGATAAACAAATGCCAATGAATTATAATATAGAAATTAGAAGTGGGTAACCAACCCGCCCTCTCCATATTATTACCTAGGCACTCTTAACAAAACAGCAACATAGAATATATAAAATTACAATTCCAGCAAATACTAAGGAAAAAAAACCTAGAAACATCCCCCACAACAAGTGGATAAATCAAGCGAGTTATAGCTAAGAATTAGAAGAAAGAACAGCTGCCCCCCCCCCCCAGGAAGGATGGAAAAGAGAAAGGGGGAGTGAGGAGGAGAGGGAAAAAGGGGGTAAAATAAAGTCATTGTCCATATAACTCAAGTCCATCAGTCTATTTGAGAGCATTCAAAAATTGTTTTACTTTTTCCGTTGATCTGAAGTTATGCACAGACCCTCCATGACTGAAGCGCAGCGTTGCCAGGTATCACATGAAATACTGAATATTTAAATCTCTCAGACGCTTCTTTACCTCGTCACACACCTTCTTCTTGCATACCACAACCGGAGGAAAGTCCTGGAACAGCATTATTTTGGATCCCTTGTATGCCATGGCTTGGGGATCCTTTCCCAAAACTCTGGAGGCCTCCAGCAACAGTTGCTTGTCCCTGTGGTGCTGTAGTCACACTAGGACCGGGCGGGGGCGCTGGTCCGATCTGGGCCTGCGAAAAGCAACCCGGTGGGCCTGCACCCAGGTTACCTCAGACTTCCAGTTGTGGGAGCCATTGCTTCAAAAAGTCAACAAGCTGGCATTCCTCCTCCCATTCGGGAAGGCCCAACAACCAAATACATTTCCGACAATCTCGATTTTCGAGGACATCGATATGCTCTTCTAATGCCCGGAATCAACGATACAGAGCCAGGACCTGACTCACAAAATATTCAGCAGCGGTCTCTGAGGTCATGGCCCATTGCTCCACCTCTAACATGCTGCCCGAGTTTCTTGATCTCTTGGTTATGCTGCAGAAGCATGACCAAGATCAACTCACACCTAGACTGGGTCTCTTCAATCAACGAATCGATTTTCTCTTGGAGCTTGACACACTCAGAGATCAGGCTCGCCTCTGCAAGTAAGTCCCTTGGGGCGGCCATGGACACATCTGTCGCTACGGTTTGGGGGGGGGCGAGCGGTGAGGAGTCACTGCCTGTTGTGAACTCCGTGATCCTTTACCTTTAGCAGTTCGATGCATTTTAAAATGACTAAAGTTTGATGCAGAATGACTTAGCTGTTGGGAAAAAGCTATTGTTAGTAGTTTTTAAAAAATGAGGGGAGGGTAGGTATCCCACTTTGCCTGAGTCCTGGGCAGAGCTCAGCAGACTAGACGTATGGGGTCGCCGCCATCTTGAATCCCCCCGAGGCCGCAATATTCTTTGACTAAATCCGTCAATTAGAGCCATAGAGATGGACAACACAGAAATCTTTGGACCTTTGGTCCAATTTGTCCATATCGGCCAGATATTCCACCCCAATCTAGTCCCACCTGCCCAGCACCCAGCCCATATCCCTCCAAACCTTTCTATTCATTTACCCATCCAGATGCCTTTTAAATGTTGCAATTGTACCAGCCTCCACCACTTCCTCTGGCAGCTCATTCCGTATACGTACCACCCTCTGTGTGAAAAAGTTGTCCCTTAGGTCTCTTTTATATCTTTCCCCTCTCAACCTAAACCTATGCTCTCTAATTCTGGACCAGAATTGCACGCAGTAAAAAGTGGCCTAACCAATGTCCTTTATAACCTCTGACCAGCAAAGGTAAGCATACAAAATGCCTTCTTCGCTATCATCGTCATAAAATTACCAGTAATACTTGGAATCCTGCAAAGGATTCAAGTGAATCAGAGAGATGTTGCATGCCTTGGACTGTTCCTAGAAAGTAAGTGAACCATCAACATTCGTGTAAAGATTCATGGGAACTCTTGTCGGGAAGTAAAGAAAACTCGATATACAATTTAAGGCCTTACATGCTATTCTGCTAAGTTACTCCTGTTAATTCTTGAACGATTTTAGTATTTGTTGTGTCAGAAAATGTTTGGTTCCTAATAAATTAAAGGGTCCACAAGCTGCCAACAGAATTACTTATTGCTTTTCATCTGTCCCAATGTCATTAGCCCAGAAAAAATAACACATTCTTCCATATTCTGGGCCCAATCTTTGACATAATCAAATGAGTCAAACTTCTCAGACTGTGACATTATGCAAGAACTGCTTCGCCCAATTCACAGGTGAGCGCAAGCAAATTTCTTCAGCAGTGTGTTTTTCTCTTGCCACTGAAATAACTGTAGAAGCTAGTATCTCAACACCAAGTCACCCTTTATTTACACATGCACAGTACCTGACATTGGTCTAGCTTCCTCAAAGGCACTGTTGAGTGAACAGAATCTTGGCTGCTTCTGTTTACATCTGTCAGCCAGGACCCTTGATTGGGACTGTTAACCTGGTCCAATGAGGCAACCCCTATTCTTTGATATTCACCTGGCTGACCTCGTAATACTCACTACATCCTCTGTTTGCAAGTGGAATTTGGACAGTGCTATTGACGATCTGCGTAGTTGCCAGTTCTGCTTGTTTGTCAGCCTTCAGGAAGCAAGTTTGAGTCCAGTGAAAAGGAAGTCTTCAGCTGTAGATCTGAACTAAGCAGGAAAACTTGTCATTCAAGTTTCCAAGTTAGGTATTTTGGTCAAATAAATGCAACATTTCTTCCTTAATTGGTTTTTCGATCCTGGCACAAAAGAAATGTTTTACAGATGCTGGAAATCAAGTTAGCAATTTCGTAGTCATTGAATTGAATTTATTGTCACGTGTACCGAGGCACAATGAAAAGCTTTGTCTTGCGAGCAATACAGGCAGATCACAGAGTTAAATAGCATAGATAAGTAAATAATAGGTAAACAGTGGCTAAGACCAAAACACAAGTACAGGTGAATGCTAAGAGTTTAAGTCCATTCAGTATTCTAACAGCAACAGGGTAGAAACTGTTTTGAAACCGGCTGATGCGTGTGTTCAGGCTTCTGTACCTTCTCCCTGATGGTAGAGGTTGTGGAAAAACATTGCCAGGTTGGGATGGATCTTTAAGAATGCTGACAGCAAGTCTGGGAGATGGATTCTCTAGATGGGAGGTTGGCCTTTGCGATTGTCCAGGCCGAGTTCACCAATCTCTGTAACCGTCTCTGACCTTGAATGGTACAGTGGTGGCTCAGTGTTAGCACGGCTGCCCCACAGCACCAGGGTCCCAGGTCCACTCAGCCTCAGGTGACTGTCTGTGCAGAGTTTGCATATTCTCCCCATGTCTGCGTGGGTTTCCTCCAGGTGCTCCGGTTTCCTCCCACAGTCCAAAGATGTACCGTTTGGTGAATTGGCCATGCTAAATTGCCCATAGTCTTAGGTGTATTGGTCAGAGGGAAATGGGTCTGGGTGGGTTACTCTTTGGAGGGTCATTGTGGACTTTTTGGGCCAAAGGGCCTGTTTCCACACAGTAGGGAATCTAATCTAATCTAATCATACCAGGTAGTGACACATCCAGACAGAAAGCTCTCTGGAGCACTTATAAAACGTTGGCAAGGGTATTCGTCGTCATGCCAAATTTCCTCAGCTGCCTGAGGAAGAAGAGACGTTGTTGGGCCTTTGTAACCAGTGCATCCACATGAGTCCAAGAAAGCTTGTTGTGGATGACCACTCTTGGGAGCTTGACACTCTTCACTCGTACCACCTGTTAATGTGTACGGGGGCATGAGTAACATCCTGCCGAAAGTCAGTAATGAGTTCCCTGATTTTGCTCTGCATTGAGAGCTGGGTTGTTCTTAGTGCACCGTTTTCCAGGTCTTCCACCTCCAGTCTGTAGTCTGTTTTGTCACCATCTGAAATTTGACCGACTATGGTGGTGTTATCAGCGAACTTGTAAATGTCATTAGTCTGGTATTTGGCGACACAGTCATGGGTGTACAGTGAGGAGCTGAGTACACACCCCGGGGAGCTCCAGTGTTGAGTGTTAGTGAGGATGAATGTTGTCCTCAATCTTCACTCATTGTGGCCTGTCGGGAAACTGAGGATCCAGTTGCAGAGGGTGGGGCTTAGTCCGAGATCACTAAGCTTAGTAATCAGTCTTGAGGGGAAAATAGTGTTGAAGGCTGAACTGTAGTCAATGAGTAGGACTCTTATGTAGCTGTTCTTGGTGTCAAAAGTTTCTATGCAGGAGTGAAGGACAAGTGATATGGCATCTGACATGGATCTGTTGGTCCGATAGGCAAATTGGAGTGGGTCAAAGTCATGGGGAGGCTGGAATTGATTAATGCCATGACCAGCCTTTCAAAGCATTTTATGACCACCGAAGTTAGGGCCACTGGGCGGTATCCATTGCATGAGCCGCCTTCGGTACAGGGATGATGTTGGCCCTCTTGAAACTGGCAGGGACAATGTTCTGCTGCATGGAGAGGTTGAAAATGTCCAAGAAAACCTCTGCCAGTTGATCTGCGTATGTTCTGGGTGCACGGCTTGGTACTCCGTCTGGTCCTGTTGCTTTCCTTGGATTCAGATGAAGGAAAATTGATCTGACCTCTGATGCAGTGGCTGTCAGGATAGGTTTGCCAGGACTTGTCGGAATAGGTGTTACCTCTCTGCCAAAATTCTGTTTAAAGTGAGCATGGAAGGCGTTGATGTACAGAACAGAAACAGTCCCTTTGGTCCAACTTATCCATGCTGACCAGATATCCTACCCCAATCTAGTCCCACTTATCAGCACCCAGCCCATATCCCTCAACCCTTCCTATTCATATACCCATCCAGATGCCTTTTAAATGTTGCAATTGTACCAGCCTCGACCACTTCCTCTGGCAGCTCATTCCAAACACTCAACACCCACTGCATGAAAACATTGCCCCTTACGTCCCTTTTAAATCTTTCCCCCCTCTCACCCCAATCCTACGCTCTCTAGTTCTGGACTTCTCCACCCCAGGTTAAAGACCTTGTCTAATTACCCTATCCATGCCACTCATGATTTTATAAACTTCTAGAAGATCACGCCTCAGCCTCCAACACTTCAGGCAACACGGCCCCAGCCTTTCCCAAGAGCTCAAACCCTCCAACTGCAGCAACATCCTTGCAAATCTTTTCTCAACCTTTCGGGTTTCACAACATTGTCCCGAAAGGAGGGAGACCAAAACTGCACACAGTATTCCAAAAGTAGCCTGACAAATGTCCTGTACAGCTGCAACATGATCTCCCAACTCCTGTACTCAGTGCTCTGACCAATAAAGGAAAACATACTCAATGCCGCCTTCACTATCCTATCTACCTGCGACTCCATTTCAAGGAGCTATGAACCTGCACTCCCAGATCTGTGTTTCGCAACACTCCCCAGGATATTCCTATTAAGTATATAAGAACGAAACCAGGCATCTGCTCCATGAACTACAACATTACAAAAACCTGCCTCCTTCCCAGCTAGTATCCTGTATCCCAGAAGTCTCTAGGTCTTTAATCAGTCAATATATGGCACTTGTATATCCTTAAACATCATAATACAAATAAGGTGCCATATTAGATTTCAATTCAAAATTTTATAACAGATAAACAGTACTTCCAAACAAGAATCAAAGTCATAAAAAAACTTCACATCTGCATTTGATTTTGGAATGCAATCCCACATTTCCACAGGGCATTATTATCTTTATGATCAATGGGAAGCTATCCTCATGTAGAATTTGCTAGAAACTATTTGTCAAGTAAATTTCCATATTTATTCCTTCTACAAGAGCTAGTGTTTCTGCAGCTAAAATACATTTACCTAACCTTTTGAGCAGTTTCAAAAATACTTGTCCCTGAAGTTTTTCTCCCAGCAAAAGTACGACTTCTATATTTGGTCAATGCATGTTTGCATGAACGTATGACCAACAGAGCTGAGAACATTTTCATGATTACTTTTTCCCATAATGGGGGAGTCCAAGTACTCTCAAAACCCTGTGTCACAACCAACAAAACCAAAATCGCTGGAAACACTAGCAGGTCTGGCAGCATCTGTGGAGGAAAGTCAGAGTTAACATTTCAGCTCCAATAATCCTCCCTTCAGAACTGATGGTAGCCAAGAAACAGTTTTTTTTTTGTTTTGCAGAATATAGGATGTGGGGAGGGTGTAAGAAAGAGAGTTGAACAATTTTAGGACTTCAGGCACCTTCTCCCATGCCCTTACTCGAACCGCCACACCGTTTTGTTAGCCGCTAATAGTGCCCATTAACAACAATTCATTCTCCTAGTGTTAGGTTCTTTTCCTGAGGTTTCATACGTGCGATGCAATTCGCACAAACTAACTTCTGCAAACAGTTGAAGTTTATTAAAGCCTGTACAAGCTAGGTTTAGTCAAAGTAGGACCTTGAACAAACAAAACATATCCCCTTTATACAGGTCAGTTGGCCATCCTTACAGATGCTCTGGTCATTTCCCCACAGTCACATGCCACTCAAGACAGTCCTCAATTACTGATAGTCACAAGTTACCCTATGTACAATGGCAGGATGAGATCATCCTCTGAGATCATGCCCTAATCCTGCTGAATCGTTATTCCCCAAGACAATGCAGGTGTGACATACCTCTGGCCAGAAAGCATTTCTGGATGGAAGAGATTGAATTATAGTTTAACTTGACAATAGCAGGGGAGTAATAGCAAATAACTGTCTAAATAAAGTGTAAACTATAATGGATGGTCACCTGCATTCTTTCATAATTGTCATCCCCACCCAAAGACACTGCAGTTTAACCCTTTAATATTACATTAATGTCCAGAGAGAGATTCCCATTTAATCATTTAACATTACGTGAAGAACAAATCACTACAGACGCTGGAATCTGTACTGAAAACAACAAATGTTGGAGCTCACACCCGGTCAGACAGCATCCATGGAGAGAGAGCAAGCTAACATTTCGAGTCTTAAGTCACTGATCATCAGAGCCCTAAATATTCATTCTTTTAGGCTGACATTATCCACTTCTTTTGTCTGTCCAACTGTGTTTTTCTTTCTGGGTCTATCTCCACCTATCATTTATGCCTCAACACCACCACCACCCCCTCCCTACAGGCCCAATCCTATCTTCTGCATAAAAAACAATGTTGCTACTGTTCCCTTCTGAAGAGGGGTCACTGGACCCAAAATGTTAGCTCTGATTTCTCTTCGCAGATGCTGCCAGACCCAATCAGGTTTTCCAAAAATTTGTTTTGTTTCTGATAGCCAGCATCCACAGTTCTTGGTTTTTTTTGCCACTGACTCACTAGTCTCACTTTGACTTTGTATGTCCCATCTGAGAGAACATTTTTGTGGAATTGTGTTCTATCACTTATGAACTGACTTGATTGTCCTGGTTCTTCTTCAGCTCTCATTTATCATCTTCTTTGTTTTCAGCCACCAAACCCTCCTGGTCATAATGGCTTCTAGTTGTGTTTCTAGAGGTTATTCTCTCATCCTCGTCATAATCTAATTAAGTTACAACCTCTGCTTGCACTTCCATATCTTTGTGAATAACTACGCTGTGATTTCTTGCTCCCAACATGAAAAGTAAAATTGCTGACATGTGACAGTTTCTATCATGAGTCACCCTCAGATCCAGTAGAAATGCTGCTGCTTTTGTTTTTTGCTTTCTACTCTTTCAATCCATTCTTCCAGTCCATTATCCTTTCAAAACACTCTACTCTTGGGATGTGGGCATCACTGGCTCAGCAGGCATTTACTCCATATTCCTAGTTGCAGTTGAGAAGGTGATGGTGAGCTGTCTTCTTGAACTATTCTGTCATCATGGGCATCTAACTGATGTTTGGACTTGTCAGTAATTTTCCTCTGTTTTTTGTTCATTAGTTGCTTTCCTCCATTCACTTTTGAAAGTCACTGGAGTAAGCCAAACCAGTTTTAAAGTGAAGGTTCTGACAAAGCAGCTAAGAATGAACCTTCGATTGTAGAGGGCAGTGAGCAGAAGAGGCTTGTTGTTTTAGTTTTAGACAAGATTTTCATTCATGCTAAGATGATTCCAGTAAACCTGCCTCATGAACTATCCTGCACAGTCATGGTAATTTTTAAACCTGATTTATTTTTATTTAAAGGCTATTATATCTTTTCCCTGTACCAATAGAGGCTGCTTTTGTTTATTTTTTGCACTCTCCTCCAACCTGCAAAGATTGCTTACAAATGGGGATTTTGCTCTGTGTACGCTTGTCAGTGATGATAACAAAGTAAAGTTGAGGTGATTCTTTATGGTTTATAGTTGGGTCTGAAGTATCATTGATGTTCACTTCTGAAAATTGTATGTTAGTTTTTCATTCACACTGATGTCGAGCTGTTTGTAGCTAGATTACTGGGTAGGTATTGGAAAGTTATCTTCATAGTTTGAATGGAAATGTTGACGCTGCATGACTTTCTTGAAGCTATTTATTAGTTTTTAAATATCTAACAAAATCTATATTTGTGTCTTTCGGGGGAGGCAAGGTAGCTCAGTGGTTAGCACTGTAGCCTCTCAGCGCTAGGGACTCTGGTTCGATTCCAGCCTCTGGTGGCTGTCTGTCTGTCTGTCTGTCTGTGTGGTTTTCCTCCGGGTGCTCTGGTTTCCTCCCACAGTCCAAAGATGTGCAGGTTAGGTGAACTGGCTATGCTAAATTGCCCGTAGTGTGAAGTACATTAGTCAGGGGTAATTGTAGGAGAATGGGTCTGGGTGGGTTGATCTTCAGAGGGTCAGTGTGGACTTGTTGGGCTGAAGGGCCTGTTTCCACACTGTAGGGAATCTAATCTCATCTAAAAATTGGTAACTGTAAGAAAAAACAATACTTGAAAGTAAAATTTTAAAAATATACATTTGATTGTCAGAAGGAGATAATGCATTCCAGACCCCTTTGTCAACCAGTCACATAAGGCCCTGAGCATATCAATTTACATCACGGGCATGCTGCTGCTCTTCGTACTCCCAGACTTGGACAAAATTGATAGGGGCGTCGCTAGTAATGTGTAATGACCCCTGCTGCCTGAACCTGTTAATAATGGTCACCCTGGACCCTTGACAAGGTGGTCCTACTTGTGGGGACGTCTCCCTGTAATTAATCAACTGTTTGGACTTGTAATGACTGCCTTATGGGGTGCATGTGTCTGAAACCAGATTTCTGACCCAGTGGTGTCTGACTTTAGACATGTGCAAGGCTGACAGCATCTGTAGAGGGAAATGTGGATGCATCCTGATCAATTGAGTATTTCCTAGAATTTTCTGTATCTATTCAGTAGTAAGTGGTTTCTGTTTATCTGATTTTTACAATGAGCAACAAGTGGGGTACTGTGATTGATCACAGTCCAGGTGACTTAAAGAAATCGTGTAATTTACATAGATTCATTAATCCTTGCTGCGAAGTATGTACATTTTAAGAGGAAAATGAAGTGGGGGCTGGATTCAAGTGTTTCCTGCTCAAGAGATGTGTCCTAGCTGTACACATTGATTAAAACATGCTACACTGGGGAATCGCTTATAGCTATTGAGCTGTACCGCAATAAGGGTTTGTATCTTTAACAAGGGTGAGAAGATTGGTTACAGGTAATGCAATTACCTCCTAATTGGTTCCTCTGTGCTAAAATTTGCGTATCGTAGATAGTTTGAAACCGCTGCATCTTGGACAGGGCGAGCATCAGCCTACTGTTTCACTAATGTAGGGAAAAAGCATGTTTCCTTTACAAGCCAATCATATGATTCCCCTACAATGCAGTCATCCTGTGCTGTATCTTGATGTGGTGGTCACTGTGTAGAGATGCCTCTTCCTGAATTACTGTGCATCCTTTTCTTAGGTGAGTTCTGAATGTGATGGGAAAACTCTGATTGTGCCAACCCCTTCCACACAAAGGAAAGGCAGCATGTGGCTCAGTGACAAAGGACCAGGATTCAGTTCTTGCCTTTGGTAACTGACTGTCTGTCTGTATGGAGTTTTTGTATGTTTTCTCCTACCTGTATGAGTTTCTACCAGGAGCTGTGGTTTCTTCCCAAAGTCTAAAGATGTGCAGGTTAGATGAATTGGCCATAGTAAATTTGGGGTTACAGAGACAGAGATGGGGTCTGGATCTGGGTTTAGGTGGGATGCTCTTTGGAGGGTCAGTGTAGACTCAGTGTGCTGACTGGCCTCTTTCTATAGGGTCCTATGAATCCTTGTCGATTTAATTAGACTTTTGTTTGAGAGCGATATATTTACTTTTAATTCCCATTTCAATAACATTAGTCAGCAAATTGTCTGGCTTCTTCAATTTTTTAATGTCATTGGTATTGTTGCTTTTCTCAATGGAGTTTGGAAAGGAATTCTTAGAAAACCTCTGGCGGATTCATTTCTGATGGGATCTGTTTGAAAACATGTCTGTGGCATGTAAATAATAGATATGTGGGTTGGTTGATATGGCACAAAATAATCTGTGGTCTGGAAGAACCAAATCTTGTGCACCAAAAATTGCACAGAGTACTCTGCTCAGAATTTGCATTTATATAGTTTGATAAAATGAAGGCATACGATTGTTGTTGTTCTTGGCATTTTGCAACAATGAATGACAATCACTGTCCATTATATTATGGAAAGTTAACAGCCTTCTTGAGTGATATGATGTAAACTTGTATGGTTGTGATTGCAAAGTTATTGGAAATTTTTTCTACAATTACATTCCATCCTGAGATTCATCCTTATTGGTTTGCCAAAATAAGTGTTTTTAATTGGAATTCTGTAATCTGAATAGTTAAAATTCCAGGTTAAAAATGCAGTCTGTTAGATCAGCATTTAAATCTTAATGGAAATGGGCTTCTGAAAAGTGTTGAATACTCTAGATGAAGGACTCTGTTAAAAATCAAGTAACTATTTCGTATTTTCAAAAATTGAATTAAATGAAAGAAGTGATTTTGGAGCTTCCAAATTGTGTTTGGTTTCTAGAGTTGCTATTTTGGATTATATGTTATAAACTGATGCACACTTAATTTGAAATATACCGCAAAAGTCTCCCTGTTCTGTAATTAAAAAATTATAATCCGTTCCTTGCCATTTCACACCTGCATCAGTCTGCTGTTCATGTGAATCGGACTGAATACACAGAATTAAAGACTTAATGCTGTTCATTCTGAAATTTGGTTGGATATGTTTGTGATGCTGTATAAGAACCATATAAAGGTCACACTGGGAGAGAGGAATATTGGGGAAGATATTGTTTCTCAGCAGATATTATTATAATAAGTGCAGAGAGTTCCTTGACTGCAGTTGTAGTGGGTATATTCGCCAAGCTGGCAAGTTGGTTTGCAGATGTTTTGTCTCATTTCTAGGTGATATTCTCAGTGCTGTGGAGCCTCCTGTGAAGTGCTGCTGTCCGGTGTCGATTAGAATTTGAGTTGTTCCCACTGCTTCTGATTACCGGTTCTGGTTGTTCGTTGCAGTGGCCGATTTTATATCGGGTCTAGGTCAATGTGTTTATTGATCGAGTCCATGGATGAGTGCCAAATTTTCTAGAATTCCTCTGGCTGTCCTCTGTTTGGCTTGTCCCATTATTGTTATGTTGTCCCAGTTGAATTTGTGGTCCTTGTTGCCTGTGTGTATTAGCTACTAGGGACAGTTGGTCATGGCATTTAGTGGCTAGTTGAGATTTATGAATATGGACAGCTAGTTGTCTACCTGTTTGCCCTTTATCATGTTTCGTGCAGTCCCTACTGGGAATTTTATACACCACATTTGTTGTGCACATGATGGGCATTGGGTCTTTTGCTCTGGTGAGTTGTTGTATAACTATTATTTATGGATGACATTACAGTAAGCTGCAGTTTCTACACAATGCAGCACAGATTGGACCAAATAGAAAATGTGCTTTAATGCTGAAGTCAAGCCATTATGTGCATTGCTTATTAAATTTAGATTGATGCCCTTAAAGCTTGAATTTATGAGTTATTGAAATTTTGTTTTGGTAAACATATTACTCGTTTTTTATAATGACTGGAGTGATGTGTAGGAAAGAAAAATGGAATGTGCTCAAAATTTGCAGTAACACCAATGAGCTTCAAGGGTAACATTTTAGTGCTTATAGATTATTTATCATGATTTTAGTTTGAAAGATCGTTCTGTTAATCATTTCTATTTTCCCACCCTCACCTCAGCACATTGTTAAATGATCTACCTGATAAGACATAAATGTATTCCACTAATTAATGGAAGCTAAATAAAACTGTCACATGCTTCCTGTGGTGAATGACATTGTTGAGAACTCATCATTCTCATGTCCATAAAGAAATTAAGAAGTTAATTCAGAAGGACCAAAATGAAGAGATTTTGAAGCATCTCACAAAACAACTTGTGAACCATACTCAGTATATTTTAATTGCCTTTAAACATTTATGCATCGATTTGAATGTATTTGTATTCATTCACAGGATGTATGTGTTGCTGGCTGGGTCAGTATTTATTACCCATCCCTACTTATACAGTCATAGAGTCATACAGCACACAAACAGGCTGTTCAGCCCAACTTGGCCATGCTCACAAGGTATCCGTAAGTAAACTTGTCCCATTTGCCTGCATTTGGACAAGAACCCTCTAGATCTTTCCTATCCATGTCCCTGTCCAAAGGTCTTTTAAAATGATGTAACTGTATTTGCCTCTACCACTTCCTCTGGCAGCTGGTACCATTATTGTACCACCACCTATGTGAAATAGTTGCCTCTCGAGTCCCTTTTAAACTTTAGCTGTCTCACCTTAAGCCTACGCCATCGAGTATTCCCCCATCCTGGAGAACAGACCTTGCCTATTCACCTTATCTATGCCCCTCATTATGATGTAAACCTCTATAACGTCACCCCTCAGCCCCCAATGCCCTGAAGGGGAAAAAGCTGCAGTGTATCCAGCCTCTCCTTATAACTCAAACCTTCCAGTCTCCGTAACATCTTTATAAATCTTATTTACGTCCTTTCCAGTCGAATAACATCCTGCCTTTGGCAGGGCGACCAGAATTATAAGCAGTACTCCAATCCATGGTGGTCATGAACCATTACAACCCATTTGATATAGGTTTGCCCACAATGCTGTTAGGGAGAATGTTCCAGGATTTTGAGCCACCAACACTGAAGGAATGATTGATTTATTTCCAAGTCAGGATGGCGAGTGCCTTGGAGGGGAACTTGCAAGCAGTGGTGGTCCTGTGTATCTGCTGCTGTTGTCTTTATAGATGGTAGTGGTTGTGCATTTGGAAGGTGCTGTTTTCAGAATCTTGGTGAATTACTGCAGTGAATCTTTTAGGTGGTACACATTGCTGGTACTGTGCATTAGTGCTGGAAGGATTGCATATTTGTCGATGTAGTACCAACTAATAGGCTGTTTTGTCCTGGATATTGTCGTGTGTCTGAGTGGTCTTGGCACTGCATTCATCCAGGCAAGAGGGGTGAATTCCGTTACACCTCTAAATTGTGCCTTTTAGGTAGTACAGAGGTATTGAGGAATCAGCACGTGATTTTGCTGAAACCGAATTCGTAGGCCTGCTCTTGCAGCCACAGTATTTATATAAATCTCTGACTGTACAGTTCTCCCTCAGTACAGGCATGATAGTGTCAACTTTGAATTTGTGCTCAAGTCTCTTGAGTGGACGTTGAATGTTTGACTTTGGCAAGGATGTTATGAAATAAGGCAAAACAAATAATTCATTGAATGGGGTTTGGAAAATGGCGGAGGCATGTAACAGATATGCACTGTGACTATAACTGTTAGGTTTCCTTCTTGAGATTCATGCATGATGCAACTGCAATACCCGAATTTCTGAGAACAGCCACAATTTATTTGAGCAAGTGTAAGCTTTTGGAGAATCACTTAACACTCTTCACGATGCTTGTGGAGTGTGTCAAGCGAAGCTCCTTGAACAAGGGAACCGTCTTCCCTTTATCACTAGTCAGTCATGCACACAAAACAACCCCTGCCACCTCCCCCCCCCCCCCCCCCCCCCCCCCCCCCCACATAGTTACATGCCACCCATAAACTGTGTAGTTACATTATTCCTTAAAACAGTGTGTGATTAGGTTTTCCTTTATAACTGCAGCATTTACAGAATATGATTAGATTGTCACATCCTGCCCACAACACTGAATACCCCCCGGGACATCCAATTTCTTACATGTCAGCCACTAAAATAGGAAACAGAACAGTCATGCTAACATCATTATCCTGGCTCCACAATTCAAATAAAGTTTATACAATAGGATAATATGTGTTGTGCACTTTTTTATGGGCCACCGTGTTGCAGATAATGTTGAATACCTGTCGATCAACAACAAAATAAAACCAAGAACTGCAGATGCTGAAAATCTGAAACAAAAGCAGAACTTGCTGGAGAAGCTCAGTAGGTCTGGTAGCATCTGTGGGATGAGACGGTGGGGTTGGCATTGCGGATTTAGTGACCTTTCTTCAGAACTGAAATTCTGAGAGAGGCGGGGGTCACTGGACCTGGTCTGTTGACTCTACTTTCTCTCCCCACTGATGCTGCCCGACCTGCTGAGTTTCTCCAAATGAGTTACCAGAGGAAGTGGTGGTGACTGGCACAATTATAGCATTTAAAAGGTATCTGGATGCATATATGAATAGAAAGCGTTTGGAGGGACATGGGCCATATGCTGGCAAATGGGATTCGATTTAGATTAGGATATCTGGTCAACATGGATGAGTTGGCCTCTATGACTATGACATTGTATTTTGGTTGTATTGTAGAGGAACATAATGAAGACTAAAGGAGTGAAATTTATTGCACATTGTGAACTTGAAACATTTTTGAAGGGATTTTTATTGGAGGTATTCCTCGGACAAATTAATGCAGTAAAGAAATTCTGAATGTTTGCACTTTTTTAAGATCAGAAGTCCATTGTCTCTTAAGTGGATCTGAGTCCACGAAAAGATCAGCCATGATCTTCTTGAATGGCAGAGTAGTCTTAAAGAGCTGGACAGCATTCTCCGCTCCTATTTCTTATGTTCTTTTCTGAACAATGTCTGGTTATGCCGCTGTAACTTGTCTTTGTTTTTCTCAAGGTGTCATATATGCTGATGTTCTGCTTTGTGGCTTAGCAATTAAAGATTTTTGATATTAGGTGATTCAGCTTTAGCCAATGACAATGAAAATTCTTGATCAATCTATGCTCCATGTTGAATAAGTTTACAAATTATAGCTTTAAATTTGTAGGTGAGCATGACTTATTTCTCATTTCTGAAGTCCTACTGTGTTTCATCATCTTAGTGTTTCAACAAATAGTGTTGGTGAGGCAGTGAATTTTGATTTTTGATTGGTTCATTCATGTGTTCTTATTGCTGTACTTGAATTGATATGGATACCAGGAAATGTCTAGCGTTTTGTTCATTGTGGGTTTCTCTAGGTGATGAGCAAGTTGTTGATTTTATGGAAAATATGTGTGTCTCCATGTCAAATGAATTTTGATTTTTTTCCGTGGCATTCATTGTAATCTGATGTTTTCAGATTAATAGGAACAGTTCTCCCAATGTAAAATGTCAGTTCTTGTCTTGGCACTGCACATTCCATTGTTTTGGTTTCTTCATTTCTGGTAAAATTAAGTTGCTTGAATTTTCATATGTAGCAAGTTTGCATTGATGATCAGGCAAGAGCTTGCAATTTTGCGGCTTATGTGCATTAATATGGTTATCCAAACAAACCTATAGTGATAAATGGGGCTATTTCAGGGCAGCCTTCAACAGAGTTCCATGTTGGACTTGAATACCTATGCTAACTTCAAATTAGTGGCTTTCTTTTTAGTTTAACTTTAATTGTGGCCATTTGTGGAGGCAGGAAGAAAACCCAAAACTAGACAGTGTGATCTGTAATTCTTTTTCTCGTCATATCTGTGCCCTTGTCAAAATTCAAAATCGGTTTAGAACGCATTTACACAACGTGAACAGTATAACCCTGGAGCCTCTATCCTGAGCTTGACAGCTGTTAGTGTGGCGTTAAGACTTGCCTCGACAGTGTAAAGCTTTGTTGTTGCCGTGTATTTGTGGTATCACCTGGGTTTGCTCAGCCTGCATTGTATTAAGACCCACTGCAAATAAGAGGCAAAAAACATATCAAAAGCGCAAGCTGATTTTCAGGGTTCTGCTTCAGTTGATTCCTGTATCATGTATGTAAGTAGTCTATTTGTAATCCTGAATTTGAGTGTCCGTCTGTGTCTGTGATTGCTGACATCCATTCTGAATGCTTTTGTCAGTGCAAAGATTGAGTCAAAAATCTAGTAATGTGTATGGTCTTGTAACTATAGCTGATCTGAATATTTGGAAATGAATGAGGTTATCACCTGAACTCTGTTCAGATTGCTAACAATTTGCAGCTTATCCTGAACATTTCTTGGTGTTCAATGTTGTCTCTGTAAAAAGCAACTTAATGGTAACTTTGTGTAACTTAATGGTACTGTGGTAAACTCAGATCAGTTATACAGTTATAGCTGATTGAATTTTTGCCTGGATCCTCTTTCGTCTTAATACACCTTTTTTGTGAGAGGAGTGGGAATCTTCATCTGATAAGAAGACAAGACCTGAGACTGTGTTTCCTTGTTAAAAAGGTGACAAAATAGAAATGTAAGTATCAATAAGCAATTGATTTTATAGTTCGCCAATAATGTTACATAGTCACAGTTTGTCTTGACTGGTACTATACCACAGTTACTTATTTTGCTTATTGTGGCTGCATGATCTGTTGATGTTTAATCACTTTGCAATACAAGACATTATTTACTATTTACACTTGCAGGGAATTGAGTATGCGCACTCTCGGTTGTTGCTTTGATTATTCCATCAAGATGAATGGGAACCTGGCATCCCAAGTTGCAGTAGGCCATTGGCGATGTGCCATTCTTGGTGGCCTGGATAATGTTCTCCCTTGTTCCCTGCTTATTTTAATGTTTTAGAAGCAATGTGTGTGCTGTGTTGTCTACAGATATCATGGTACTGCTTAATCAACGCTGACCATATCCGCTATGCTGACATTTGTTTTCATTCTAATTTTGAAGGCGATCGATGAGCCTCCATATCTGACAGTTGGAACTGACGTGAGTGCGAAATACAGAGGAGCATTCTGTGAAGCCAAGATCAAGACAGCGAAAAGACTTGTCAAAGTTAAGGTATATACCTCTTTGGTAATCAGAATAACGGTGCCTTCACTTTTCATTGCTTAATATGTTTGTATTCATAGCACTGAGAGAGCTCTATTGAAATGTGGCTCACAGTAAAAAATGGAATGAAGGATATGGATTAATATGGTCAAAATTTGCAGGCCAAGCTGAAGAAGTTGTTAGTAATACAGTGAGAAATCAAGGATCTTTTATTAAATATCTGGGAGTTCTATGGTTGGAGCTCTGTGTGAATGAATGTAAATATTAACAAATGTTTAATTAGGTTATGGTTACTATGAGCGCTCTGACAGGGAATCTTGAGATTGTACACCATGACTTGCCATGATTTATGTGGATGTATTTATGAGAGTTGCATCTTCCCAGACCTCCAGTGTATCATTAATTATGGATTGTTATGCTCATGTTGTCAATATTACAGAGTATGATTATGTGATACTTGTGTGGTGTACTTTTGTATACTTAGATACCAATCTTACATTTTGTATAGTCTACAAAATCTGCTTTTGTCAGGAAAATGAAATTAAGCCTTCATGACTGTCAGTGGAAAAACAACTATTTTATAGCAATGATCATATGAGGTGCAGGTCATGTTATAAACTATTCAAGTTTTGACCTTAGCTATAGGTTTATTATTATGCTTATCCTAATTCAATAAAAATAACAAAATGGTTGATAAGTGTCAGTATAACTTGAGATGCTGCAGAGTAATCATACAATTCACAAAAGGATATCAGCAGGATTTTTTTTAAGATCGTGATTTGCCACTGAAAATACATTTCAGGAAATTGGAGCGTGCATATGCTCAGACAGGGAGAGCATGACTGATCTGATGGGCAGTGGCCATGGTATAATGTCAGTTGACTTCCTGAACTCAAACTTTTACAATTACAATACCAAGTTATAGACTTAAATGTACAGTAGCATAGCAGCAGCCTCTGGGGAAAAAAGTTGGTTGATAGGATCAGCGCTCAGAAAATCAGTTAACTCATTCAAACCTGGATCCCTGCTTAAAACTCGCCCTCTGCAGCAGCACCTGTGACTTGAGACCGTAGAAATTGCTCCATTGCTTACTGTTGGCCCCAAACCTCCTTTTCTAATTAGTCACACTTTTTGGTCCAAAGTTGTGGTGTTTTGATACAAATGATCACTCTGAGAACAGCCAATAAGATGGTGTAGTGGTGTAGAAGGTGCTGGCAAGCCAAGCTCTTAAACTAACCTGCTGCAGTCCGTATGGTATAGAGACATCCACAATGTTGTTGGGAGTTCTAGCAATTCCTCGTAGTGAAGTGATAGCAATGTTGTTCCAAGGCAGAATGTTGTGTGACTTCTGCTTGTAATGCAGATGATGGTGTTCCCATGTGGTTGTGGGTTTAGGAGGCTTGATGAGTTGCTGATGCACCTTTTGTGACTCTTCAGATGCTGAAGCAACCCATGTCCAGGCCTTCCTGCATTTGAACACCATCTAGACTTAGTTTGACAAGTGCCAAATAACATACGTGTTGACCATCTTCAACAAAAGATCATCTAACCATTGTTCCCTGACATTCAATGCATCAGGATTGCTGAATCCTTCTGTATGAATATTGCAGGGGGGTTACCATTGACCAAAAAGTGGTCAAGTCACACAAGTTCTATGGCTGCACGAAATGGTCTGAGGATGGGAATCCCTCCTGACTTTGCTCCTTGTTCTGCCTTATCTAGCTGACCTGCCATCTTCAAAGATCTGTTCGCATTCTTCCCTCAGGTCTTTCACTTCATCTTGCTCTTCCAGTCTACTCATTTATTCTGTTACCCTCCCCAAATGCATAATGTCACACTTCTCTGGATTACATTCCATTTGCCACTTTTCCACACACCACCCAATCCTCATATCTCTTCACCCTCAACTACTGGATCAGTCTTTTGTGTTTTTATGTAAATTTGGTAATTATGCAAAACACCCAAATCATTAATATATAACACAAACAGTAAGGGACCCATCACTGAGCCCTGTGGATCACCCCGGATCTCAATTTTCATCTGCAAAAACAGCCAGAGACCATGACCTTTGTTTCTTGTCACATTCACCGATATCCCAGGGGCTTTACTTTTTCTGATCAATTTGCCATGTGGGACCTTGTCAAACACCTTCGTTAGCGTAATAGCCATTGCAATACGTTCATCAATCCTCATTGTTAGTACTTGAAAAAATTCAATTTAGTTAACAAGACATGACTTTGCCTTCACGAAGCCATGTTTGCTATTACTGGATCCATGCCTTTACAAGTAATAGTTAACTCTTCCTCTCCACATTGGTTCCAGTAATATGCCTACTAATGAGGTCCGATTACCAGCCTATTAATTATTTGACCCAATCCTGTACTGAAACATGTGTTGCTGGAAAAGCGCAGCGGGTCAGGCAGCATCCAAGGAGCAGGAGAATTGATGTTTCAGGCATAAGTCCTTCTTCAGGAATGCATTCCTGAAGGGCTTATGCCCGAAACGTCGATTCTCCTGCTCCTTGGATGCTGCCTGACCTGCTGCGCATTTTCCAACAACACATTTTTCAGCTCTGATCTGCAGCATCTGCAGTCCTCACTTTCTCCCAATCATGTATATTTGGATTAATGTTACAGCATTTGCCAAACTCTAATCCACTGGTACCTCACAAGTATCAAGTACACTCTACTGGGAAATGCATCCATGACCGTAGTAGTTTATCCTGCAGCTTAGATGGACAGAGTTTGTTAGGTGCATCCAGGAGAGCATTTTGAAATAATATGTCAGTAGTCCAACTAGAGAAAGGACCATAATAAGATTTATATTGGAATCGAGCCTGGCCAGATGATATAAGTTTCATGGGGGGAGCATTTTGGAAAGTGTTCATAGTTCTGCAAGTTTGAAATGGTTATGGATTGAAAATAAGACCATGTTAGTAGTCCTCAGTTGAACATGCTATATTGGGTGAAGGCTAAATGCAACAGCATTAGACAGCAGCTGGAGAAATTTAAATTGGGAATGGCTGTTTGAGGTTAAATCTACATCTGACATGTGGGAGCCTCTTAAAAGCCAGTTGATCAGAATTCGGGACTAGTAGGGGAGGATGGCTAAATGAAGGAACCCTGGATGACCAGAGATATTCCCAGTTTTTTAGTCAAAAAGATAAAGGAGGCATTTGTCAGGTTTCAGAAACTGAAATCTAAAAGTCCCTTGAAGAATATAAAGGTAGCAGGAAGGTATTTAAATAAAGAATTAGGAGGGCTAAAAGGGGCCATGAAATGTCATCGGTGAGTCGGATTGAGGAGAATCCCACGGCATTACATAGTAGTTACATGATGGTTGGCAGAGAAAAATCTGTCCAAGTCAAGTGTAAGAGAAAAATCTACAGTAAGGGGCAGGACTCTTAGGAGCATTGATACACCGAATGATCTTGAAGTGCACTGCTTTGGTCCCTGAAAGTGGCAATGCAAGTGGATAAGGTGGCAAAGAAGGCATTTGGTATGCTTGCCTTCATTGGTTGGGGCATTGAGTTTAAAAGTTGGCAAGTCATGTTGCAGCCGTATAAAACTTTAGATAGGCCACTTTTGGAGCATTGTGTACTGTTCTGGTCACCACACTACAGGAAGGACCTGGTGACTTTGGAGAGGGTCCATAAGAGGTTTATCAGGATGTTGCCTTGATTTGAGTGCAGGAGGGGTTAGACAGAGTTAGATTGCTTTTGCTAGAGTATCGGAGAGCTGACCTGATAGAAGTTGAGGGGCATGGATAGAGTGGATAGTCAGAGTCTTTATCTCAAGGTGGAAATGTCAAATACTAGGGGGCAAAGGTTTAAGGTGAGAGGGCAAAACTCTAAAGGAGGTGTGCAAGGCAAGTGTTTTTTTGCACACAGGTCGGGAGGTGCCTGGAACATGCTGCCGGGGAGGTGGTAGAAGCAGATATGATCGTAACGTTTGAGCCATTTCGACAGATACATGAATAGGCTGGTGATAGAAGGCTACAGACCAAGTGCATGAAGATGAGATTAATTTAGAATGGCATCATGGTCAGTGCAGACATGATAGGCTGACAGGCCTGTTCCTTGGCTGTCCTATCGTATGTTCTACATCCACCATCAATGAGGTCAGTCCTGCCCTTTGTTTCCCTTTCTCTTATGCTTATTTTGTGTATGTAATATTTCATGCTCCTTTCGAGGCAAGTAGCCCTACAGCAAGAAACTTCTCTCCTGATTATCCAAAGCCTGTCCAGCCATCAACAAGGCAAAAGTCACGAGTATGATGGAACACTCGTCACTTGCCTGGATGACTGTAGATCCAATGACACCCAAGAAGCTCGACACCATCCTGGACAAAGCAACCAGCTTGATTAGCAATCTACAAACATTCTCTTCATCTCAAATGCTCAGTAATAGCAGTGTCTACAATCTATAAGATGTGGTGCAGAAATTGACCAGAGATTGTTTTATAGCCTTCTAAACCCAAGCTGACTGCCATCTGCAAAAACAAGGGCAGCAGATTCATGGGAACAACACCTGCAGGTCCCCTCTAAGTCTCTTACCATCCTGATTTGGGAAATATATCAGCTTTTCTTCAGTATCACGAAGTCAAAATCCTGGAATTTCCTGAGTCTACCTACACAAAATGGAAGCAGCTCAACCCTCACCTTCTCAAAGGAAACAAAGGACTGGCAATAAATTGTGGCTCAGCCAGTGACACCCATGTCCCATGAATAAAGATTTTTTTAAAATCCCCTTTTACTCTAATGTCAGCATCATGCCTCTCTTTTGTAAGCATGCAGACAAAATGCTGTTTAAGAATTGTGCCAGGTTTTCTGTGTTAGTGTCCAAGTTATCTTCTATTTTTCTGATGGGCTGAACACACACCTTTTCCTTTGTCAGGCTCTTGCTTTTAATGTAGCATTTTTGGGTTGTTGGCCAATATTTTCTCATATTCTCTTCGTTTCTGATTTCGCTCCATGCTTGTACTGAATGAGCTTCTCAAAGAATGTCCTATGCCCTTTTGTTTGTTCTTCATCTTATGTTGTTGATTCTGCATAACTACAGAGCTCCAAATTTGTAAAATTACTTTTTCTTTGTGGGGATACGTCTACACAGTCCCCCATTGAAAGTCACTTTTGAATGCCTCCTACTGGTTTGTCACTGACTTTCCTTCAAGTAGCTCTCTTGCTACCTCTCTTGCTAGATCATCTGTCGGCTTTGCAAAGATTTCCTACCCTGAATTTAGATCATTTATCCCTGTTCTACCTTTGCCCCTTTCCAACATTATGCTAAATCTAATTGCATTATGATCACTTTGTCCAAAATGGTCACCCATTTCTGCTTCATCCACCTGCTCAGCAGCATTTCCTAAGACTAAATATAGAATTATTGCTTCTCTTACTGAACTTGTTACATGCTATCTTAAAAAAAAATTCTTGAATGCAGTTCAGGAATTTTTTTTTCCCTGAACCTGCCTTGAACCTTGCAACTTACCACAACGCTCGGAAGAATTGCAAACTGAGAGGAAGACGTTGTGGAATTCCGAAAGGACAAATTGATGGTGTGCATAGATGGATGACTAAGAGGTTCCTTGCAGTGAAGTATGAGGTGATGTACTTTGGTACGAAGAATTTTGAAAGACAATAGCAAATATAGGGTACAATTTTAGAGGGCTTTAGGAACAGAAGGAGCTTGTCTGTGCGTGAATCTTTCAAGTTGGCAGGACCGAAGGAGAGAGCAGTTAATAAAGCAACGTCCTTGGCTTTATTAATAGGGGCATAGAGTACAAGAACAGGAGGTGATGCTGAGCTTGTTTAAGATATTTGTCAGTTCTGAACTGGAATATTGTACAAAATTGTGGGTGCCACATTACAGAAAATGTGAATGCTTTGGAGAGTGCAGAAGAGAGTTATAAAAATAGTTCCAGGAATAAGCAACTTCAGTATAAGGATAGGTTGAAGAAGTTGGGACTGTTCTCCTTGGAGAGAAGGCTAAGAGGAGATAGGATGAAAATTTTCAAGATCGTGAGTGGGCTAATAAAGTAGATAGGGAGAAGCAGTGCCCACTGGTAAAAGAAACCTAAACAAAAGAAACTCTTTCACAAAGCAAGTAGTCAATGCAAGTAATACACTGCCTGGAAAAAGAACTGAGGCAGGTTTCAAATGAGGTATTCAAGAGGGCATTAGATGAATATTTGGATAGAAATGGTATGCAAGAGAATGGGGACAAAGCAAAAGATTGGCACGAGGTAATACTGCTTGTATGAAGAGTCATTGCAGACCCAATGAGCCAAATGGCCTGCTTCTGCACTGCAACAGTTCTGTAAAGTAGTAACCATTGCTGCCACTGTGCACTATTGATGGAAGGGCTGAATATTTAATCTAGTGCCAATGAAGGGAGCTGCTTTTGTATGTATGCTACACGCTGTTCTAACCAGTAGAGAAATTTCACCTTTTTTAGGAGAATAAAATTGGAGACTAAAAGCTGATCTCTCCAAGCATGTCCACAAAGCTTTTGGACTTGGTATGCTTTCCTTTATTGGGTTAAGGAGAGATTAACAAGGATGTTGCCAGGGTTGGTGGATTTGAGCTATAGGGTGAGGTTGACTAGGCTAGGGCTGTTTTCCCTGGAGCATCGGAGGCTGAGGGGTGACCTTAGAGTTTTATAAAATCATGAGGGGCATGGATAGGGCAAATAGACATAATATTTTTCCTGGGGTGGGGAGTCCGGAAATAGAGGCCATAGTTTTAGGGTGAGAGGGGAAAGATAGTCAAGAGACCTAAGGGGCAATGTTTTACACAGAGGGTGGTATGTGTATGGAATGAGCTGTCCAAGGAAGTGGTGGAGGCTAGTACAATTGCAACATTTAACAGGCAACTGGCCTGGATGGGTATATGAATAGGAAGGGTTTGGAGGGATATCGGCCAGCTGCTGGCAGGTGGGACTAGATTGGGTTAGGATATCTGGTCGGCATGGACACGTTGGACTGAAGGGTCTGTTTCTGTGCTGTACATCTCTATGACTCTGTCAACTAATATATCCTTTTTCTGAAGGACCTGCCACTTTATTTGATCCAAATATGCGTGCAACTCTCATCCCAAAGCATATGGTTAACTCAACAGTCCTACTGAGTGATCTAACAAGCCCTTCAGTTGTGTCAGGTACAGCTGTAGTAATATCTACATCCAAATAATGGTAGAAAAATTGCTTCAGCTTCCAAGTGCTGTGAAATGTGAGCATTTGAACAACATGGTGTTTTAAGGTCATTTGGCCTATTGATCCACATGTGCATTTATTCTCCCTGCACCACTTCTCTGTCCACCTTTATCTATCCCTTTCGACATAAACATCCTGTCTCTCTATCCCATATTCCAGTCTCCTTTTGTGCATCCACCTTGTACTCCAATACATTCATGCTATTCCTCTCAAATAGCTTTTTATTCACTAACTCCACAAATACACACTGTTGCAAAGTCTGTTGATATTTACTCCCGTTCTTATTTCTGACAGTTGGTACATGAACTTCTATAAAAAGGTCCACATTTATGGTCAACGTACTGCAGTGGTTTGCCATTTTGTTTTGTATGATGTCTGACATGGAGATGTCCACTTTGAACACCTACCATCAGGTATTCTGCGTGGGTTTCCTCCCACAGTCCAAAGATGTGCAGGTTAGGTGAATTGGCCGTGCTAAATTGCCCATACATTTAGGTACATTAGTCAGAGGGAAATGGGTCTGGGTGGGTTACTCCTCAGAGGGCAGGTGTGAATGGGTTGGGCCGAAGGGCCTGTTTCCACACTGTAGGGAATCTAATCATTTTGGAAAGATTTACAGGTGAATCATCAACCTGTTTGTCCATATTAGCAACATAGTGACATTAGAATGTGGAAGCTAACACCTGGCTAGAGATCCCCAACACCTCTGACCAAGAAGTAAGGATGCTATTATTTGTGCCACAAGGCCTCCTGGGTAAAGTAATATCTTTTAGATTTCCAGTTACATGTTTATTTGTGACTACATTGTTTACAACAATAATTAGTAGCGGGGTAGGTTGTGTGGGTCGTTGACACTGCTGCGTTATTTGGTGACGATTGAGGTATCATGGGGTCAGTGTGGATCACAGCAATTCGCAATATGTCAACAATTTGAATCAGGAATTAAAAGTAATATTTTCAATTTGCTGATGACACAAAACTAAGTGAGATTGAGTGGAGAGGTGTTGAATGAGCAAATGGAGTTCAAGGCAACATAGCCAAGTTGAGTAAGTGAGCAAATGCATGGCAGATGCAGAATAATGTGAAGAAGCCTGAAGATGTCCAGTTTGGTATGAACTACAGAGTGGCAGGGTATTATTTAAATGGTGATAGACTGAGGAATTGTAATATCCAAAAGGACCTGGCTGGCCTTGTACAAGAGTCAATCCAAGCCATCATGTAAGTGTAGCAAGCTATTAGGATTCATTGTAAGAGGATTTCCATACAGGACCAAGGATATCTAACTGCAGCTATACAGAGTCTTGCTGAGACACACCTGACTTTCTTGCAGTTTTGGTCTCCATGCTGAAGGAAAGATATATTTGCCAGAGAGAGATTGCAGTAAAGATTCCCCAGACTGATTCCTGAGACAGGATGCTTCCCATAACAGGAGAGATTTGATTGACTAAGCTTGTGTTTACTGAAGCTTAAAAGAATGAGAGGACATCTTATTGAACCACACAAAATTCTGTAAGGTCTGAACAAACTCTGTGGGGTTGATATTCCCCCTTGCTTGGGGATGGGGTGGCGGCGTGACAGAGAAAGGGATCACAGTCTCAGGATACACGATAAACCATTTTGGATTGAGATGAAGAGGAATGTCTGGTAGTGAGATTCTCTACCCCAGAAAATTGTGGAGGGTAAGTCATTGAATATGTTTAAGAAAGAATTAGGCTTTCAGAGATTAAAAGCATCAATGGTTGTTGAGGAGAGTGGGAGCATGGAGCTGTGATAGAAATTAGGCATGGTCATGTTGAATGCTGGAATAACATGAGAGGATGAATGGGCCTACTTCTCCTATTTTTCCAGTGCTTCTATGAGATCATGACTGATCTGGTTTGCCTCCATTCCACATTCCTTCACACTGTAACCTTTGAATCTCTCCTTAAGCAAGCTATCCTAATCAAAGTTAAAAATCCCACAACACCAGGTTATAGTCCAACAGGTTTAATTAGAAGCTCACTACCTTTTGGAGCGTTGCTCCTTCATCAGGCCCCTTCACATGATGGAGGAGCGATGCGCCGAAAGCTAGTGTGCTTCCAATTAAACCTGTTGGACTATAACCTGGTGTTGTGTGATTTTTTAACTTTGTATATCCCAGTCCAACACCGGCATCTCTGAATCATATCCTAATCAATTAATAACTTTCTGTGATTCACATACCAGGGCTGCCAGATCCCTATGTACATCAAGAATCAGAGAATCCCTGCAGTGTGGAAGTAGGCTGTTCGGTCCATCAAGTCTACACTGATCCCCCAACAACCATCCCACCCAGACCCACCCCCTACCCTATCCCTCTAACCCTGCATTTCCCATGGCTAATCCACCAACCTACACTTCCCTGGACACTCTGGGCAATTTAGCATGGCAAATCCACCTAACCTGCACACATTTTGACTGATGGAGGAAACCAGAGCACCCAAACAAAACCGACGCAGACACAGGAAGAATGTGTGGAAACTCCATTCAGACAGTTGCTCAAGGTTGGAATGAAACACCGGTCCCTGGCACTGTGAGGCAGCAGTGCAAACCACTGAGCTGCCCATAGAGTTCTGCAATCTGCCTCCATTTAGATAATTTCTGTTTTGCTGTTCTTCCTTCAAAAGTGGACAGTCTACATTCTTCCACATTATGCTCCACATCTCAAAATGCTCCATTGGTGCTGTACTCGTGTCCCTCCCTTTGATACAGGAGGCCCAGCTTCAAATCTCACCTGCTCCAGAGCTATGTCATAATGTCTCTGATCAGCTTGATTCGGAAATATCTGCTCCATTTGTCCATTCTCTTTCGGATCCTACAAAGATAGATTTATATTCTGGCAATTCTGTTTCCTACCTATTTTTGTCATTGACAGGCCCTTGAGTCATAGAATCATTAGAGTTGTACAGTGTTGAAACAGACTCTTCAATCCAACTCATCAATGCTGACCTGATATCTTAGTGATCTAGTCCCATTTCCCAACATTTGGCCCATACCCCTCTAAACCCTTCCTGTTCACTTACCTGTTCAAATGTCTTTTAAATGTTGTAATTATTACCAGCTCCACCACTTCTTGTGGCAGATCATTACATATATGCACCACCCTCTGTGTGAAAAGGTTGCCCCTTGGGTCCCTTTTAAATCTTTCTCCTCACATCTTAAACCTGTGCCCTCTAGTTTTGGTCTCCCCTATCCTGAGGAAAAGACTTCAGCTATTCATCCTATCTGTATCCTTCATGATTTTATAAACCTCTGCAAGGTCACCCCTCAGTCTCCAATGCTGCAAGGAAAACAATCCCAGCTTCTTCAGTGTCTGCATATCGCTCGAACCCTCCAATCTCAACAACATCCTTGTAAGTCTTCTCTGAACCCTTTCAAGTTTAACAACATCTTTCCTATAGCAGGGAGATCAGAATTGTATGCATGAGTCCAAAAGTGGCCAAATCAATGTCCAGTAAAGACATGACATCCCAACTCCTACACTCAATGCACTGACCAGTGAAGGCAAGCTGCCTTCACCATCCTATCTACCTGCAACCCCACTTGCAAGGAGCTATGCACCTCCACCTCTTTATTTGGCATCAATCTCCAGGGCCCTGCCATTAAGTCCTGCCCTGGTTGCCTTACCAAAACGCAACACCTCGCATTTATCTAAATTAAACTCCATCTGATCAAGGTCCTGTTTTACTCCTGAGATTACCTTCACTGTCCAGTACATCACCAATTTGTGTCATCTGCAAACTTACTAACTATACCCCCTATATTCGCATCCAAATCATTAATACAAAAACAAGAATTAGTGGACCTACTGCCGATACTTGTGGCACACCACTGGTCATAGGCCTCCAGTCCTAAAAACAAACTCCCACCCCATCCTCTGTCTCCTACCTTCAAGTCAATTTTGTATCCAATTGGCATTATCTCAATCAAGTCAGTGAGACAAGATTTCCCATGCAGAAAGACATGTTGACTGTCCCTAATTAGTCTTTACCTTTCCAAATGCATGTTAATCCTTGTGTTGTTCAAAGTATAACCATATTCTTTGTCTCCCATAATAAAGCCTTCATTTTCTTGAGGAAACCTGTAAGATACTCATAGACTATTTAATTTTTCGTGATTGTTTATCCTCTCATTTCTATACCAGTAAAGGTCTCATGCGTCATCTTGAGTGCCTCCATATCATTTTATAATAATGGGCACCAAATTGTTTACAGTACTCCAGGTATAACCAGAACACTACAAATTAAACAAACATGCATCTGCTTTTCGATTGTATTCCACCAAAATGAGCCCGAGTGCTTTTATTTAACTTAAGCTATTAAAAGTAGCAATTTGTGTACCCATATCCCCAGATCCCTCTAGTCCTCTATCCATGCACACTATCATTTCCGAGAAGGACACTCTTGAAAGCAGAATACTGAGGATGTTGGAAATCTGAAATGAAAACAGAAAATGTCAGAGAATTTGGCAGATTTGGTAGCATGTATAGAGAGGAAAGCAGAGTTAATGTTTTGAGTCCAATATAATTCTTCACAACAGAGTCCTATTAGACTTGAAACATTGACTCTTTCCACAGATGCTGCCAGACCGGTTGAGTTTCTTCAGCACTTATGCTTATTTCTAATTTCCAAGGAGTACGTGATCATCAACTAGGGCGATCTTTTTAAGGTGAGAGGAGAAAGATTTCGAAAGAACCTGGAGGACACGTTTTTTCACTGAGTGTTCATAGGTAGAACGAATTGCCATATATCTTCTTTGTCATCTTATCTGTATGTCCTGTACCTTCAGGGACCTGTGGATATGCACTGTCCCTCTACCCCTCATGATATCCTCCATGCATAATCTCTCACTTCTCTGAATCGTATTCTATTTTACACTTTTCCAACTACTCAACCAAACATTCCGCAGTCACCTTCTTCACATATGATTGCATGTCAGTTTCTATGTTGTCTTTCAATTTCTTGATCGTGCCTCCCCCTATTTAACTCACTAATAAATAACACATACAGTAAGGGACACAACACGTGACCTTTGTGGAATACCACTGGATTTTGCTTTCCATTCATGCAAAGTGTGTCGACCATGACCCTTTGTTTCCTGTGAGCCAGTTTTGGATCAAAGTGCTGCATTGTCCACTATGCTGTGGGCTTGAATTTTTATGATCTTACATTGTCCAATATCTTTGCTAAAATCTACGTAGGCAATATCCATTGTATGACCCTTATCAATTATTTTTCCTCAAATTCAGTTACGTTCATAAGATGCAACCTTCCTTAAAATAAACATGCTACCTAGTCCTGATGAATCGTGCATTTTCAAGTTGCAGCTTATCCTGTCTCATTGTATTTGATTCTAGTAATTTGCCCACCATTGATGTCAGATCAACTAGCATATAATTATTTGGCCTCTCCATTGCACTATTTTTGAATGAAGGTACAATGTTCACAGACCTCCAGTACTCTTTTTTACCTTGCCTGTATCTCATGAGTATTGGAAAATGATCTTCCAAGCATCGCATTTCCTCCTTGGCTTTGTTTAACTACCTGGAATAGAATTCATCAAGACCTGGTGATTTTGCCATGCTCAAGGTCATTCCCTCCTGGACTTTATTTCTCATTGCATTTTTTGTAAACCTTGTGGGGCACCACTTTGTAACATCTGCTATTCTGTGTACATAACTTTAAGTCCAAATGTCTGTTTTTTATTTTATAACTAACAGTCTAATAAGAGAGCAGCACCAAGGTCTGGTAAGACTATGGAATCTTCACTTCACTTTTTTTAAAAACATCATGTGACATAAACTGTTTATGGAGTGACATATCCTGTTGGTTTTGTGAGGATTATTTTTCAGTCCTGCTGTAAAATATGATTAAGAAGCATGTAAATGTTTACATTGACATTAAATTTAGTGTTTAGTGAAGGTAAGTATTTGAATTAATTTGTAGTTAACATAAGTGAGCTGTGGCAGTAATGACATTGGGTAGATTTTGTACCCAGCAGCTATGCCTTGTTAGAGGTAAACCCAGAAAATGAAAAAGAACCTTTTTATTGCTGCTAAAATAACATCACTGGGAAATTGTGTGTGAACAATTACCAGATGGATAATCGTATTCATCATAGCATTGCAAAGCAATTGCTGGGAAAAGGAGAAAGTCAAATTTGTTTTCCAGTTGGACACAGCCTCCTCTTCACAGTAGTCATCTCTCTTATTCCACCGACACCCTTGCTGTGATTCTTTGTTTTTTGGTACAGTATTTTTTCTTGCTGACATGTTCATAAGTCATTGTTGCTGTCCTTAAGGCAAGAAGGCTTCTGCAAAGATTAGGGTCATTGAGTGATATTAATGAGAAAAATTGAGGGCACATTGGATCATTGGCAATTTTTAATTGGGCTTCAAGCAGAATTTTAAAAATACATAAAGACATGTTTCAATTTTTTTTCCCAAAAGGCACCTTTCTATGTAAAACAAAAAGGATTATTAATTACGCAGCGTACATGATGATTCCACAAGTTTACAAGTGCTTAAGAACTTGCTAATCCTTTGTCTCCCTCTTCCTTGATATTCTCATCCCCTCTTGTTTACTGACCAACCCATTCTCTCAAATGAGTTGGGGCTGAAGAGAGTGGGGAAAAAAAATTGAGCAGGAAGGGCGGGTGCAAGCTTTCAACAGGAAAGACGGATGCTGGCACAAATGGCTTGAGAGCCACACAGTTAATTTGTTGGGTTAGCTTCTTACTCAACACGTGTGAATGATAGATTTGGAGAACAGAACATTGCACAGGAGAGAGTACCCACATATCAGGGGATTTCCTCAGCAATGGCCAGAGGAGATTGCTTTATATTTATAGATGTGCACTGCTTGATATCCTTGGCCATTGTTTATTAGCTTCAAATTAGAAAATAGTCTTCTGTTTGTTTTTCCACTTTCTCTTCAACATTTTTCCTTGATGTTATGTGTCTTCAACACTTTGAGAACTCATATGATACACACATCCTTTCTTTCTTATTATCTTGTCCCTTTTCCTTCCATTTATTGTCCTTTTTTTTTCCTTTCCCTCTCTAGGTCCAGTTTACTTCTAGGCAAATTGATATATCTGTTAAATAAATAGTTTTCACATGTAAACTGAAATAAAATGATTTTGAGGTGTGTGTCGTTGCCAGAGTCAGCCTTTGTACTCTGGAATAAGGAATGGAGAAAGTTTGGCCAGGACTTCTGTTGTTTGCTCTTTGTTTGTGGTGCCTTTGTAAATGTCTGGTGAGGACAGGATTAGCTTTGACTGAAGTAATGGACACAGTAAAATAACCTGTTCACGTCTACCCGAACAATCTGTCGAGACACTGGAGAAATGATGAGGCCCATGAGATTTAGACCTGCATGAGCTAGTAGAAAGTGAGGACTGCAGATGATGGAGATCAGAGCTGAAAAATGTGTTGCTGGAAAAGCGCAGCAGGTCAGGCAGCATCCAAGGAGCAGGAGAATCGACGTTTCGGGCATAAGCTCTTCTTCAGGAATGAGGAAGATGTGCCAAGTGGGCTAAGATAAAAGGTAGGGAGGAGGGACTTGGGGAGGGGCGTTGGAAATGTGATAGGTGGAAGGAGGTTAAGGTGAAGGTGATAGGCCAGAGTGGGGATAGGGGGCAGAGAGGTCAGGAAGAAGATTGCAGGTGAGGAAGGCAGTGCTGAGTCTGAGGGTTGGGACTGAGATAAGGTGGTGGGAGGGGAAATGAGGAAGCTGGAGAAATCTGCATTCATCCCTTGTGGTTGGAGGGTTCCTAGGCGGAAGATGAGGCGCTCTTCCTCCAAGCATCTTGTTGCCATGGTCTGGCAATGGAGGAGTCCAAGGACCTGCATGTCCTTGGCAGAGTGGGAGGGGGAGTTAGTGTTCAGCCATGGGGCAGTTGGGTTGGTTGGTCCGGGTGTCCCAGAGGTGTTCTCTGAAACGTTCCACAAGTAGACGGCCTGTCTCCCCAATATAGAGGAGGCCACATCAGGTGCAGCGGATGCAGTAAATGATGTGTGTGGAGGTGCAGGTGAATTTGTGACGGATGTGGAACGATCCTTGGGGCCTTGGAGGGAAGTGAGGGGGAGGTGTGGGCGCAAGTTTTGCATTTCTTGCGGTGCAGGGGAAGGTGCCGGGAGTGGAGGTTGGGTTGGTGGGGGGGTGTGGACCTGACAAGGGAGTCGCGGAGGGAGTGGTCTTTCTGGAACGCTGATAGGGGAGGGGAGTGAAATATATCCTTGATGGTGGGGTCTGTTTGGAGGTGACGGAAATGACGAAGGATGATGTGATGTATCTGGAGGTTGGTGGGGTGGCAGGTGAGGACCAGTGGGGTTCTGTCCTGGTGGCGATTGGAGGGGCGGGGTTCATGGGCGGAGGAGCGGGAAGTGGAGATGGTGAGTTGGAGAGCATCGTCAACCACACCTGAGGGGAAATTGCAATCTTTGAAGAAGGAGGCCAACTAGGTTGTTCGGTATTGGAATTGGTCCTCCTGGGAGTAGATGCGGAGGTGAAGCAATTGGGAATATGGGATGGCGTTTTTACAGGGGGCAGGTTGGGAGGAGGTGTTATCTAGGTAGCTGTGGGAGTCGGTCGGTTTATAGTAAATGTCCGTGTTGATTCGGTCGCCTGAGATAGAAATGGAGAGGTCTACGAAGGGCAGGGAGGAGTCTGAGATGGTCCAGGTAAATTTGAAGTCTGGGTGAAAGGTGTTAGTAAAGTGGATGAACTGCGGCGGGACATTGAACCCTATGCTCCCGGATTAACGAGTTCAACACGCGGCGGGACATCGAACAATTCTTCCGCCGCCTTCCCCTCCGCGCCTACGACTTCAACCAGGATTCTCGTCCACCCTCTGACGACCCCTTCTCCCGCCTCCAACACACCCCATCCACCTGGACACCCCGTGCTGGCCTCTTACCCGCCCTCGATGTCTTCATAGCCAACTGCCGCCACGACATTAACCGCCTCAACCTGTCCACCCCTCTTACCCACTCCAACCTCTTACCCTTGGTACGTGCAGCCCTCCACTCCCTCCGTTCCAACCCCAACCTCACTATCAAACCGGCAGACAAGGGAGGCACTGTGGTAGTTTGGCGCACCGATCTTTACATTGCTGAGGCTAAACGCCAGCTCGCGGACACCTCCTCCTGCTGCCCCCTTGACCATGACCCTACCTCCCACCACCAAACCGTCATCTCCCAGACCATCCATAACCTCATCACCTCAGGGGATCTCCCATCCACTGCCTCCAACCTCATAGTCCCACAACCCCGCACCGTTTCTACCTCCTGCCCAAAATCCACAAACCAGACTGCCCGGGCCGACCCATTGTCTCAGCCTGCTCCTGCCCCACCGAACTCATCTCTGCATACCTCAACACGGTCCTGTCCCCCTTAGTCCAAGAACTCCCCACCTACATTCGGGACACCACCCACGCCCTCCACCTCCCCCATGATTTTCACTTCCCTGGCCCCCAACCCCTTATCTTCACCATGGACATCCAGTCCCTATACACCTCCAACCCCCATCACAAAGGCCTCAAAGCCCTCTGCTTCTTCCTTTCCCGCCGACCCAACCAGTACCCTTCCACTGACACCCTCCTTCGACTGACTGAACTGGTCCTCACCCTGAACAACTCCTCTTTCCAATCCTCCCACTTCCTCCAAACCAAAGGAGTAGCCATGGGCACCCGCATGGGCCCCAGCTATGCCTGCCTCTTTGTCGGATATGTGGACATTTACTATAAACTGACCGACTCCCACAGCTACCTAGATTACACCTCCTCCCACCCTGCCACCTGTAAAAACACCATCCCATATTCCCAATTCCTTCGTCTCCGCCGCATCTGCTCCCAGGAGGACCAGTTCCAAGACTGAATAACCCAGATGGCCTGCTTCTTCAAGGACCGCAATTTCCCCTCAGACGTGGTTGACGATGCTCTCCACCGCAACTCTTCCACTTCCCGCTCCTCCGCCCTTGAACCCCGCCCCTCCAATCACCACCAGGACAGAACCCCACTGGTCTGCACCTACCACCTCTCCAACCTCCAGATACATCTCATCATCCTTCATCATTTCCGCCACCTCCAAATAGACCCCACCACCAAGGATATATTTCGCTCCCCTCCCCTATCAGCGTTCCAGAAAGACCACTCCCTCTGCGACTCCCTTGTCAGGTCCACATCCCCCACCAACCCAACCTCCACTCCCGGCACCTTCCCGTGCAACCGCAAGAAATGCAAAACTTGCGCCCACACCTCCCCCCTTACTTCCCTCCAAGGCCCCAAGGGATCCTTCCATATCCGCCACAAAATCACCTGCACCTCCACACCCATCATTTACTGCATCCGCTGCACCCGATGTGGCCTCCTCTATATTGGGGCGACAGGCCGCCTACTTGCGGAACGTTTCTGAGAACACCTGTGGGACACCCGGACCAACCAACCCAACCACCCCATGGCTCAACACTTCAACTCCCCCTCCCACTTCACCAAGGACATGCAGGTCCTTGGACTCCTCCATTGCCAGACCATGGCAACACGACGCCTGGAGGAAGAGCGCCTCATCTTTTAGATTAGATTACTTAGTGTGGAAACAGGCCCTTCGGCCCAACAAGTCCACACCGAAGTGCACCCACCCAGACCCATTCCCCTACACCTAACGCTATGGGCAATTTAGCATGGCCAATTCACCTGACCTGCACGTTTTTTGACTGTGGGAGGAAACCAGAGCACCCGGAGGAAACCCACGCAGACATTAGGAGAACGTGCAAACTCCACACAGCTGCCTAGGAACCCTCCAACCACAAGGGATGAATGCAGATTTCTCCAGCTTCCTCATTTTCCCCCCCCCCCACTGTATCTCAGGCCCAACCCTCGGACTCAGCACCGCCTTCTTGACTTGCAACCTTCTTCCTGACCTCTCCACCCCCACCCCACTCCGGCCTATCACCCTCACCTTAACCTCCTTCCACCTATTGCATTTCCAACGTCCCTCCACCAAGTCCCTCCTCTCTACCTTTTATCTTCGCCTGCTTGGTACACCTTCCTCATTCCTGAAGAAGGGCTTATGCCCGAAACATCGATTCTCCTGCTCCTTCGATGCTGCCTGACCTGCTGCACTTTTCCTGCCTGAGCTGTCAAGTTATGGGAAAGAATCTGGTACTTGGGCTGAAATGGCAGGTGCAAATGACAACACGTAGCATGATGTAATATTCAGGGTCTGAGTTATCCTGCAGAGGCTTTCATTGCAGCTATCCCAGCCTGGTGTTCGTCCTTTTGAGCAGCTTGGAAAGGTGGTTGTCATCCTGTCTTATAGCCAGCATAAATGTTAAAATGAACTTAGTTAAACAACTTGTTCTTTTATTTTCACAGAATTAAGCAGTAAACACACTGATCAGGACCTGCTAATAATCAAACTTACATCTTGGTAGGAGGCTGTGCCAATGCCACCTTCTAACACGATTCATTTCGGCCTAACCTCCAGACCAGTTTCTAGACACATTTTAACAATCATTTTCACATTTTAATTTGTTTACCTTTTCAAAATCACAGTGGAGGAGCACGGTCAAAGCACTGCTCTTGTTCACGGTACATCTAATCTTACATCCATTACTATTTCTGGCAGGATTTACCATGTTTTGATCACCCTCTGCTAGAAACCTTCTCTAACTGGACCCTTCACTTTCCTGGTGATGATCATAGATTGATGTTCTGTTTATTGGCTCAGTTACTTGAATCAACCCCTCTCTCAGTTTTGATCACCTTTTATTGTATTGCCTCCTCTTCAAAACCTTTATGGAGATAAGACTTAGACTTTAAGATCTGGATGTTTTTCTTACCTTCTGGCTTCTATTTCTGCTTTTTAAAAAAAAATTTGTAACAAGTACGGTTCTGGAGGTTGGCAACTTTTCACTGTACTCTTGTATTCCTATTCTTGAGTACGCTTGACAATAAAATCTCATTCTTTCCTTGAGAAAAGTGTTTTGGCTTCTGTGCTGTAATTTAACTAAAGCCTTGTAGTCCTTTGAATCTCTTTTTTTTTATTATTGTTGTTCCCTTCCTATGACCTTGTTATCCTTCCTAAAATAGGAGGTTCAAAATTGGATAGAATATTTTAGCCCATGTCCCACGAGTGAATTTGAAAAAAACTGTTACATGAGCTGTGATATGAAATGGTTTTGCATTACGTCATTCTGTCACAAAAGCAAAGCCTCCCATTTATTAAAACCAAACAAAGAACTACAGATGCTGGAAAACTGAAGCACGAAGTGCTGGAGAAGCTCAGCAGATGTAGCAACAACTCTGGAAAAAGGAACACAGAAAACAGTTCAAGAAGGGTCACCGGATTCAATTATTCTCTCATCAGATGCTGCTGAGTGTCTCCAGCACTTTTATTTTTGTTCCTATCCAATGTTTTGCCGGACCCACTTGTCCCTCCAACCCCTTAAAGATTTGTGCACTAGCTGCTTTTAAAATTGTACAAAGTTAACATTTTGCTTTCAATTTTCCGCCTCAATATACATCATAGTAAATTAAAGCTGCCATATGTCTGCCTAATGCACTAAACTATTCACATTCTCCTTATACACGGAAATGTGGTTGCAATCCTGTATTATAGCCAGCATAGAGGTTAAAGTGAACTTACTTTAGTATTATCTGCATATTTTGGTGGCATGGCCACAATTATCCATGACCACACAGAGGTCTTTATACTGACAACTATTGATTTTTAAACTGGAGCAATATAAACATTCATTAGCCACTTGCCTCTCCCATCTATGCTTTGGCCACCCTCCCATCTATGCTGCTGCATGCTGCTTAATATCTTGGACTTTAATATTAATGGATGTGTCTCCTAATTCACAAATTAAAGCAAAGGTACTCCAGGTGCTCGAGGTGTGAAATAAAAAATAAAGTGTTGGAGAAATGCAGCTGACTTTGCAGTATCAGCAGAGAGAGAAACAATTTCATGTTTTGAGTTTAATATGACATATTTAGTAATGAAAGGGACTGGATAGTGGTTTTTATGCTATTGACCAAGTAGGGGGAGGGGCAATGTGGAACAGATGGTGCAGGTCTGCAGAGCAAAAGGCAAAGTATGTGCTAATAATAGAGCTATAGATGAAGAAGAGAACTGAACTGTAGAAATTCAGTCTGCTCTCCTGGAAGAAGACACTGGGCAGCGGTGGGCGGTGGGGGGGCAGGGGTATTAGGATGGGGAAAATGGGGTGGAATCAACATGGAGAGCAGCATTCTGTTTGGAGTCATTGAGCTACATGTTGAGCCAGAAGATGGAAAGACCCCACATGATAAATGAAGTACTCTTCCTCTGGCTTGCGTGGTCGTCTTCACTGGAACATTGTAGCAGATCTGGGGCAAAGGTGTTCGAATGAGAGCAGATAATGCTGTGAAACAGCAAGCAATTGGAATGTCAGTTTATTCTTAAGGGCAGAATGAAGATGTTCTGCAGAACAATCTGCTCATTAGAGTTTGATCTCACCATTTTAAAGGAGCTAGAGGGATAAGTGGATAAGGCAAGAGCAAAACAGGAGATAGGAATAAAAACAAAGTTCTGGATACAGTCAGTTAACATAGTGGATCTCCATCCTTGAAGGGTCACTGGATCTGAAACGTTTGCTCTGCTTTCTCTCCACAGATGCTGCCAGACTTTAAGAGTTTTTACAGCAATCTCTAGTTTTGTTTGCAAATACAGCAGTCTATACTTAAACAAGCAATTAGCTGCTTCACCTGGACAAAGGACAAACATCACAGTTCAAAGTTTGTGAGAAGATTTGTAGCTCAGGTGTTCGTTGTTGTGGTTCTGTTCGCCGAGCTGGGAATTTGTGTTGTCGACGTTTCGTCCCCTGTCTAGGTGACATCCTCAAGTGCTTGGGAGCCTCCTGTGAAGCGCTTCTGTGATCTTTCCTCCGCCATTTGAGGTGGTTTGAATCTGCTGCTTCCGGTTGTCAGTTCCAGCTGTCCGCTGCAGTGGTCGGTATATTGGGTCCAGGTCGATGTGTTTGTTGATAGTCTGTGGATGAATGCCATGCCTCTAGGAATTCCCTGGCTGTTCTCTGTTTGGCTTGTCCTATAATAGTAGTGTTATCCCAGTCAAATTCAAGTTGCTTGTCATCTGTGTGTGTGGCTACTAAGGATAGCTGGTCGTGTCGTTTCGTGGCTAGTTGGTGTTCGTGTAAACGGATCGTTAACTGTCTTCCTGTTTGTCCGATGTAGTGTTTTGTGCAGTCCTTGCATGGGATTTTGTACACTACATTGCCCAACATGAGCAAAACCAATGTAGTGTACAAAATCCCATGCAAGGACTGCACAAAACACTACATCGGACAAACAGGAAGACAGTTAACGATCCGTTTACACGAACACCAACTAGCCACGAAACGACACGACCAGCTATCCTTAGTAGCCACACACACAGATGACAAGCAACTTGAATTTGACTGGGATAACACTACTATTATAGGACAAGCCAAACAGAGAACAGCCAGGGAATTCCTAGAGGCATGGCATTCATCCACAGACTATCAATAAGCGCATCGACCTGGACCCAATATACCGACCACTGCAGCGGACAGCTGGAACTGACAACCGGAAGCAGCAGATTCAAACCACCTCAAATGGCGGAGGAAAGATCACAGAAGCACTTCACAGGAGGCTCCCAAGCACTGAGGATGTCACCTAGACAGGGGACGAAACATCTGCAACACAAATTCCCAGCTCGGCGAACAGAACCACGACATACATCACAGTTTCAGCAATTGATGGGAAGATATCATTGGGGATGACGAGGTGTGACAGAAGTTGGCGAGAGTGTCGTGGCAGAAGTGGTCCCCGCAAAATTCTGACAAGGGAGGGGAATGTAGGTTTAATTGTTGGAGTAGAGAAATAATAGAGGATAATCCTTTAATAGAGAGGCTGATGGGATGGACAGTGAGAAAATCCTATTGTTGCTCTGGGCAGGAGAGGAAACAGTGCAGGAAATGGGTCCGATGCAGCTGCGGACTATGTGGGCTGCGGTTGGAGAGAGTCTTCGGATGAGGAAAGAGGAAGATGTGTAATAAGGACCCATGTGCAAGATGGTATTATCGGAACAGGTGCAATGGGGCAGAAAAGCTGGGAGAAAGGAATGGAATCCTTCGAGGATGCAGGAATGATTTGGAGGTGCCGCTGTTGGACTGGGGTGGACAAAGTTAAAAATCACAAACACCAGATTCTTGTCCAACAGGGTTATTTGGAGGCACTAGCTTTCAAGGCACTGCTCTTCATCAGGTGGTTGTGCAGATGAGTTGTCGGATGGTGCCTGGAGATTGTTGAGTATTGAGGCTGTTGCTGTGATGCCGTCATTGTGGGGAATGCTGGTGTAGAGTGCTGACATGTCCATTGTGATGAAGAATGTTCCTGGTTCAACTGATCCATGGGTGCTTAGTTTCTGTAAGAAATCTGTAGTGTCATGACAGAAGCTGGGGGTTCCCTGTTCAATGGGATTCAAGATTTGAGAGTATGTCGAAGTGAGTCAAAGTTACTTGGGAATTCAGTGGGTTTGGAATATATGGTTACCCTGAGAAATGTAAACCAAGGTGTCAAAGAATGAGAAGGAAAATTTGAGATCAATTGAGGGAAGCGCAGAGAAGAATGGAAGTTGGAAGCAAAATGAATTAATTTTACCAATTCTAGATGAGAATTGGAAATGGTACTGATGATGTCATTGGTTTCGACCAGAGAGAAAGTTGAGGGAGAGAGTCTTGAGTAGGACATGAAAAAGGAGTGTTCCACTTAACCCATTGAGAAACTGACAAAACAGGGACCCATGTGGGTGCTCCAAGCCACACCTTGGTATATATTTGGAGAATGTGAAAAGACCTGATTAGTGGTGGTAAGTTATTGGAGGGGATTCTGAGGGACAGCATTTATATGTATTTGGAAAGGCAAGGACTGATTTGGGATAGTCAACATGGCTTTGTGCGTGGGAAATCATGTCTTATGAGCTTGACTGAGTTTTTTTTGAAGAAGTGACAAAAAAATTGAAGGCACAGCTGTGGATGTTATCTGAATGAATTTCAGCAAGATGTTCAACAAGCTTCCACTTTGGTAGACTGTTTAACAAGGTCAGATCACATGGAAGGAGAAAGTGAGGACTGTAGATGCAGGAGATCGGAGTTGAAAAGTGTGGTGCTGGAAAAGCACAGTAGGTCAGGCAGCATCTGAGGAGCAGGAGAATCAATGTTTTGGGCATAAGTCCTTCATCAGGATCACGTGGAATACAAGGAGAGGTAGTTGTTTGAATACAAAATTGGCTTGGTGGTAGAGCATTGTTTATCGGACTGGAGGCCTGTGACCAGTGGTGTGCTGTAAGGATCAGTGCTTGGTCCACTGCATTTTGTCATTCAAAAATGATTTGTGTGTCAGTATAAGAGGAAGATTAGTAAGTTTGTCGATGACACCAAAATTGATGGTGTAGTGGACATTGAAGAAGGTTTCCTCAGGGTACAACTGGACACTGAACAGATGGGCTGATGGGTTGAGGAGTAGCAGATGGACTTTAATTTAGATAAATGTGAGGTGTTGCATTTTGGTACAGTAAATCAGGGTAAGACTTGTACATTTACTGGTAGGGTCTGCAGCGTGTTGCCGAATAGAGAGCCCTTGGACTGCTGGTATGAAATTCTTTTGAAGGTGAAGTGGCAGGTAGATCGGTAGTGAAAATGATATTTGGTATGCTTGCTTTTATCAGTCAGTGCATTGAGTATAGAAGTTGGGATGTCATGTTGTGGCTGTATAGGACATTTGGTTTAGAATTTGAATACTGCGTTCAATTCTGGTCTCCCTGCTACAGGAAAAATTGTGTTAAACTTGAAAGGGTTCAGAAAACATTGAAGGATATTGCTGGGTTTGGGAGGTAAGAGGTATAGATAGACACTGAATAGAATCACAGAATCATACAGCATGGAAGCACATACTTGCATCCAAACAGTCCATGCCAACCATAATCCCAACTATAGGGCGGCACTGTGGTTCAGTGGTTAGCACTGCTGCCTCACAGCACCAAGGTCCCAGGTTTGGTTCCAGCCTTGGGTAACTGTCTGTGTGGAGTTTGCACATTCTCCCTGTGTCTGCGTGGGTTTCCTTCGGGTGCTCCGGTTTCCTCCCACAGTCCAAAGATGTGCAGGTCAGGTGAATTGGCCATGTTAATTTGCCCATAATATGAGGTGCATTAGTCGGAGGGAAATGGTTCTGGGTGGGTTACTCTTCGGAGGGTCGGTGTGGACTGGTTGGGCCAAAAGGCCTGTTTCCACGCTGTAGAGAATTTTAACTCCTCTCACCTACCTGCTTTTGACCCGTATCCCTCCAAATATTTCACTATTCATATATTTATCCAAATGTCTTTTAATCATTCTAACTGTACCCGCATCCAGCACATCATCTGGCAATTCATTCCACACGGTGGCCGGCACGGTGGCACAGTAGTTAGCACTTCTGCCTCACAGCGCCAGAGACCCGGGTTCAATTCCCGCCTCAGGCGACTGACTGTGTGGAGTTTGCACATTCTCTCTGTGTATCTGCGTGGGTTTCCTCCGGGTGCTCCAGTTTCCTCCCACAGTACAAACATGTGCAGGTCAGGTGAATTGGCCATGCTAAATTGCCCGGACTGTTAGATGCAGGGATAAATGTAGGGGAATGGGTATGGGTGGGTGCACTTCGGCAGGTCGATGTGGACTTGTTGGGCCGGAGGGCCTGTTTCCACACTGTAAGTAATCTAATCTAATCACATAAACTGCTATGTTTAAAAAAAATTTGCCCCCATGTCTTTCTCTTCTCACTTCAAAAAAATAATGCCTGTTGTCTTGAAATCTCCCGTAATGGGAAAAGACATCTGCCATTCACTTTATCTATAAACCCTCATGATTTTATAAACATCAATAAGGTTGCTCCTCAACCTTATACAGGTTGAGTCATACAGCATGGAAACGGACTCTTCGGCTTAATTCTGCATTGGTTTCCCAAACTGAACTAGCCCCATTTGCCTTTGACTGGCCCATATCCCTCTAAACCCCTCCTATCATGTATCAGTCTAAATGTCTTTAAATGTTGTAATCGTACCAGCTTCCACCACTTTGTTAACTCCACTACATGAAGTAAACCTCTCTGCTAATTTAAACCAGGCACAGAGAGAAGCTCACCTCACCCTATAATCTGTGAAATTTTAAGAGGGAAAGAACTGTACCCAAATTTCACTATTTAAAATAAAATTAACAATTTTATTCTAAGTCCAAAAGAGAACATTAAACAACTATTTACAACTTAAACCTATCTTTTTCCTCCCACTCTCCAGTACTGGTCCAATTTTTTAAAAACTCTGAATAAGATTTACAAAAAAAATCACGTTTTAAAACCAGTCAGCTTTGTTGATTTACCTATGTAGGTTTTCCTCTTTAGATTTTTCTAGGTCAGCTTTTCTTCAGTCTTCTGCACAGCTTTTCTTATGGAGGGATACCTTTCAGAGCATTATTCGGCCAGCAGTCTATACTTGTTGACGTTCTTGGCAATTCTCCCCCAACTGTTCAAAATGTCTGGTTTTCTATCCTAAAACATCTGGATCATTTCATTGTTTTGATGTCATCCCAAACAGTAAACTTCAAATTCGATTGGATTTTGGTATCTGGGGCATAATTTAAACTGGCTGAATTTGAATTTGTTTTTGTTCTATGACACTGCAACTCCAGCTATTTGTTTCAACCAAATGATACATTGTTAAATGTTGAGAACATTCTGTGCTTCTAAGTCCTTGCCAGCTTCCTCTCTCACTTAAAGGTGTAGTACACCTCTACACCTTCATAACAACTTCCTCTAGCAGCACATTCCATACATGCACCACCCTCTTTGTGAAAATGTTGCCCCTTAGTTCCCTTCTTAAATCTTGCCCCTCTTGCCCTAAACCCATGCCCTCTAGTTTTGGACTCTCCAACCTTAGAAAAAGCCCTTGGCAATTTACCCTGTCCATGCTTTATGTACCTTTTATAAGGTCATCCCTCAAACTCTTATGCTCGAGTGGAAAAAGGTCCCAGCTCATCCCGTCTCTCCTTAAATCTCAACCCATCCCCCCAGTCCTGATAACTTCTTGGTAAATCTTTTTTCTACCCCTTCCAGTTGAACAATATCCTTCCTGTAGCTGGGTGACCAGAATTGTATTTGTGCAGTCCTGAGGTTGGGCCACAACTAAGAGCTGACCTCGCAATTGGACATTTCTATTTTTAGACCACCCTGCACCCACTGAGGTATGTTGATCGTCCAGGATTGTCCCAGAGCTTTCAGGGATTCAAGCCCTCTTATGGGCAGCATGGTGGCATTATGGGCAGCACGGTGGCACAGTGGTTAGCACTGCTGCCCCTCAGCGCCAGAGATCCGACTCAATTCCCGACTCAAGCGACTGCCTGTGTGGAGTTTGCACGTTCTCCCCGTGTCTGCGTGGGTTTCCTCCGGGTGCTCCGATTTCCTCCCACAGTCCAAAGATGTGCAGGGCAGGTGATTTGGCCATGCTAAATTGTCCGTAGCGTTTGGTAAGGGGTAGATGTTGGGGTATGGGTGGGTTGCGCTTCGGCGGGGCAGTGTGGACTTGTTGGGCCGAAGGGCCTGTTTCCACACTGTAAGTAATCTAATCTAATCTAAACCCTTTGAACCCATGAAAATGTGTATTCATAGACTCCATACAGTAAGGAAGCCAGCCATTTGGCCTATCAAGTCCACACTGACCCCCCCCACTACCCCAGCGTGCACACTCTCACACTCTCCTGTAAACTTTCACTTCCCATGGCCAAGCCATCCATGCTGCACATCCCCAGACATCATGGGCAATGCAGCACAGCCAATCCACCTAACCCATACATCTCCAGACCTCTGCAGTAAAAATAAGTCCCAGCCTATCCAGCCCCTCCTTTTTAACTCAAGATCTCCATTCCTGGCAACGTTCTGGTAAATCATTTCTGAACCTTCTCCAGCTTAATAATATCCTTCCTTTAACAGGGCAACTAGTATTGAACATAGTGCTCCAGAAGGGGCCTCATTGACATCCTGTATAACTTCAACATGACATCCCAAATCCTACACTCACTGGTCTGAGCAATGAAGCTAAGCATGCTAAATGCCACCTTACCACCCTATCTGTGTGTGACACAAACGTCAAAAAATTATGTACCTGAAGCCCCGGGTCTCTTTGTTCTATAACACTTTCCAAGGCCCTACTTTTAAGTCTTGTCCTTTATTTGTTGTTCCAAAATGCAATACCTTGCATTTATCCAAATGAAACTTTATCTGTTACATTTCAGCCCATTGATCTAATTGATCAAGATCTCTTTGTAATCTTAGATAACTTCCTTCATTGTCCACTAAACTGCCACTTTTAATGTCATCCACAAAATTACTAACCATGCCTTACATGTTCTCATCCAAATCAATTATATAAATGACAAACGGAAGTGGACCCAGCACCCATCCCTGTAGAACACCCCTGGTTATAGTCCTCCAGTCTAAAAAACAACCTGTCACTGTCACTGTCTCCTGTTGTTAAGCCAATTTTGTATCCAATTGGCAAGCTCACTGAATCCCGTGTGATCCAACTTTACTAATTAGTCCATGTGGAACCTTGTCAAATACTTGACTGAAGTTCCAATGAATGACATCTACCACGTTGCCTCATCAATGTTCTTGACAATTCTCTCAAAAAACTCAGTCAAGTTTGAGAGACATGATTTCCCTGGCACAAAGCCCTGCTGACTATCCCTAATATTTCCTTGCCTTTCCAAATGCATATAAATCCTATCTTTCAGAATCACCTCCAACAACTTACTCCCACTGAAGTCACACTCACAGGCCTTTTGTTTCCAGACTTCTCCTTACATCCCTACTTAAACAAAGGCACAACATAAACCACTCTCCAGTCCTCCAGCATCCCACCCGTAGTTACAGATGGTGCAAATATTTCTACAAGAAGCTACATAATTTCCTTCTTAACTTCCCACAATGGTCTGGGATACAGTAGATCAGGTCTCAGACTCCAGCGCTTGCTTTTCTGTAATGTGAACTGTTTTCAAAACATCAGTATTTATTTCCATGAATCGTCTAGCCTCCACTTCTTTCTCCACAGTAAAAAAAAACTGAGAAATATTCCTTCAGTGTATCTCCTATCTCCTGAGATACAAAATAAGGATGACCTCTTTGATTTTTAAGGAGTCCTATTCTCTTTTTAGTGGTTTTCCTGCTTTTAATGTATTTGTAGAATCTCTGCATTATCTTTAACCTTATCTGCCAAGGCTATCTCATATAGCCTCTTCAACCTCCTGACTTCCCTCTTAAGATTGTCTCTACACTCTTTTTTTGTTTTGAATCAGATTATCCCTACAGTGTGGAAACAGGCCATTTGGCCCAGCAAGTCCACACAAACCCTCCGAAGAGTATCCCACCCAGACCTATTCCCATACCTTATTATCCTATGTTTATCTCTGACTAGTGCACCTAACCTCCACATCTCTGAACACAATGGGCAATTTAGCATGGCCAATTCACCTAACCTGCACATTTTTGGATTGTGGGAGGAAACCAAAGCACATGGAGGAAGCCCACTCAGACACTGGGAGAATGTGCAAACTCCACACAGTTGTCTGAGGCTGGAATTGAACCCAGGTCCCTGGTGCTGTGAGGCAGCAGTGCTAACCATTGAGCCACCATGCCACCCCATCTACTTTTCAAGAGATTCACTTGAACCCAGCTGTCTGTGTCTAATGTGATTTTTTTTTATATATGCTTGACGAGACCTCAATGTCTTTATTCATTGTTCCTTATCTGACCAGCCTTACCTTTCATTCTAACAGAAACAAAATGACTCTGAACTCTCCTGATCACACTTTTGAGTTTCCCACTTAGCAGACATCACTTTACCTGTGAGCAGTCTTCTCCAACCAACTTTTCAAAGTTCCTGTCCCATACTATTAAAATTTGCTTTGCTCCAGTTAAAAAGCTGAACTTTTATGGAAGGCTTATCACAACTATTTTACAATCAATAGAATTATGATCACTCGACCCAAAGTGTTTCTATACTATCACTTTAGTCACTTGCCCTGCGTTGTTGCCGAAGAAGTCGAATTTTGTTCCTTCTCGAGAAGGAATATTTACATATTGATAAAGAAAATTTCCTTGAACAAGTTTATCAAATTATTTTAATAACCTTTTAATAACACAAATAAAAAGGTAGATTAAAAATGTCCAACTCAAAAGGTGAGGTTATCTTGACTCCGTGCAGGCCAGCACTTGTACAAATCCCAATCAGAGTTATGGCTTAGCTCATTAAACTCTATTAATAAAATGTTTGGACAGTGTAGTTACGATTGTCCTAAATACAGTTATCAGATTGTCACAAATATTTGTTTTGTTTAAACCAACTTGTTCAGAGATGTTATGGCGCGCTTCTGATGGAAGTGGGATTTCAACCTAAAGGGACTAAGGGGGGCAATGTTTTCACACAGAGGATGGTATGTGTATGGAATGAGCTGCCAGAGGAAGTGGTGAAGGCTGGTACAATTGCAACATTTAAAAAGCATCTGGATGGGTATATGTGTAGGAAGGGTTTGGAGGGATATGGGCCAAATGTTGGCAAATGTGACAAGACTAATTTAGGATATCTGGTTGGCATGGATGAGTTGGACCGATGGGTCTGTTTCTGTACTGTACATCTCTGTGGCTCTAACTGAAGAAAAAATTTGCACCCTGGTCAGGTACCTTTCCAAATTCCATATTTACAACATCAACTGTATTTCAGCATTTTCTCCTTACACACCTGTTTCTTATTGCAGTCTCAATAACTTGAAATCTAAAGCAAAAAGTTAAAAATTGTTGCAAACAAAAAGCTGTTTTGGGCAGCTTGTTGTGGAAAGAACAGCCAAGTGCAGGTCTCCGGTGTGCACCCTTCTGAATTGAACTGCAGTGTGCCTGGATTTGGAATGGCTCCTGAAACACTTGGTTCCCTTCAATGGTGACTGATCTTAATGTTGTATATTTCTGTTTCTGTCCACTGCCAATGCTCGGCTGATTCTTGACCATGAAACTTTATCAATTCTTAAACCTAAGTGTTGCATTGGGGGCTGCCCTCAAGTTCTCAGTTGCGCAACTTCATAATGCAATGGGAATTGTCTCTCGTTTTTCCTTACACCTGACTTCCACTTTTTCTTTTGGGTACATTTTCCTTCTCAGCAGTTATCTAATCTGCTCTCATTTCCCCGGCTATGCTTTTTCATTCTTTCTGTATAAAACATACAAAAGTCATCCAACAGGGAAAGATCAAAATCCAGCTCATTCCAAATCTCTCTTCCTTGTTTATTACAAATATTTGTTTAATATTTCTACCTTCTTTATCCTGAATTTGAATAATTCTTAGTCTTCTTCTTCTCTAACCAACCGATCCTTTCTTTTCACCTTTTGTCTGCTCTCAAAATATCTAACGAATCTTCATTGTTTCCTTCTTCATGCATCCTTTTTAACGATTTTGTTTTCTTTTTTACACTTTCCTAGAGATGGCTTAATTTTCTTTTGCATTTCAGATCCTAGTTTTATCTGTAGCCTTCGTAAAATCTCACCTATTTTCAGCACTGCAAATTGGTGGATGGGATGTTTATATCTGTTAACAATATAACTTGAAACCTCATGGGCAGCTTTCAACCATGACAAGTGGTACACAGGCTTTGCCTTAAGAACCGTTTTTAGTATGTGGCAAATGTGCAGAATCAGGATAGAATCGTGGAATCTGTTAACATTGAAAACATAGCAGATTTACTTAATTAGGCGATGGCCTAGTGGTGTTATCACCAGACCTATTACTCCAGAGACTGAGGTAATGTTTGGGGACCTAGGATCTCATCCAGCCATGGCAAATGATGAAATTTGAACGCAATAATCTGGAGCAAAGAGTCCAGTGATGAGTATGAAACTATTGCTGATAGTCATGAAAATCCCTTCTGGTTCGCTAATCACCTTTTGTTTAGGAAAGGATATCTGCCATCCTTAACTGGTCTGGCCAACAAGTGACTCCAGACCCACATCAATGTGGTTGACTCATATTGCTGGTAAGGCAAGCACCAGCTGCCCATTCTGAGTAACCCTTAAGGTGGTAATGAGTCACCTTCTTTAAGTGTTGCAGTCTCTGTGGTATAGGTACACCCGCCATGCTGCAAGGAAGAGAGGTTTTGGGCTTTGACCCAGTGACAGTAAAGGAATTATAATCTGTTTCCGAGTCAAAATGGTATTTGGCTTGGATGGGGATATGCAGGATGTTATGGTTTTGTTCAACTGTCCTTTTGTTAAAATTCGAACAGTGTATTCAGAGCTTTTGCAAAGGCAAGAACTGATTAGAGACAGTCAACATTGCTTTGTGCATGGGTAATTGTGTCTCATTAACTTCAGTTTTTTTTTGATGAGGTATCAAAAAATAATACAGCATGGAAACAGACCCTTCTGTCCAACACAACCATGCTGACTGGGTTTCTCAAAATAAACTCTGCCCATAACACTCTAAACCTTTGCTATTCATGTACCTGTCCAAATGCCTTTTTAAATTTTGTAATTGTACCTGTCTCTACCATTTCCTCTGGCAGTTCATTCCACATAGAAAGCACCTCCTATGTGGGAAGGTTGCCCCTCAGGTCTATTTTCTGCTGATTTAGTTGATACTGTTTCAACAGAAGCATTTTTAATTTCCACATTTACACTCTGACATTTATAGGTCATATTAACAGATATGTGGTTATTTGAGGTGGGAAGTTAGGAAGAAAAATGTCCTACATTGAAAAAATATTTAGTTCATTTATAAATTGGAGTCACCAATTTTTGTTTTTAAATTTTTGCATCATACACAAACATTTGATGTATATGTATTTCTATTGTTTTTCCTCCGACACCATTTGAAAGTTCCTGTTTCAATTCTTTGGATATTTTGGAGAAAGGAACATTTGCATTGACATTGACCCAAGTTTGAACCCTGCACAATGATTTGGCTTTTTAGTTTCAAAACCAGGTTGAAAGTCAAGTTCACAAGTAGCAAATTTCAACAATCTGTCAATGGTCAATTTTGTAGCTATTCTCTTAAAAATAAAAAGTCCTGAGCACCTCTGAATTTTGGCTTCTTCAGTTGGGGGAGGGGGAAAGTAGCTTACTGCAGAAATTATGAACACAACTCAATGTTTCATGCTTTTCTGTGAATTTTACAACTCTCTTTGAAAGTTCCAACATTAAATTCTCAGCTTAAGAAGGGAACAAAGAAAATCATAATCTCTTTTGGTTTTCTTCTTGCTGGTTTTGCTTATGATTGTTGACAATATTTGGTGAGTCATTTCATAGGTTCAGTTAGAGGTTTGGCAGCTTTCATATGTGTTTTTATATATCTTTGGAAGTCTGTGAATATGTAACATGTGCATATGTACACTGACTTTGCTGGCATTCTGTGTTGTTTAGTAGGGTTGAACAAAAGGATCTTGCTAGTCTCAAACTGGAATTTCACACTTAAATGTTCATAAATGAGAAGTTGGAAGCAAAATTCTGCTTCTGTCTGTCTCGCAAACATCTGTGTGTCTTACATGGGATTTCATTGTATTCAAGTGGTGGATTAACTTATGCAATTTTCGAAACAGAATGCCCTTGTAGTGCAGTGGCAATGGCCCAACATCTGGGTTAGGAGCCCCAAGTTCAAGTCACACCTGCTCCAGATTTGTATAATAACAACATCTGTGAACAGTCTGATTAGAAAATATCTAGGTGCAACCTGAAAGAGGGATTTATTTGAAAGTGCACAATATTCATTGTTTCGAACAACAAAGGTTTTATCAATCTATCAAGACTAGATTGCAGTGTTCTGTCTTTCACTGCCTGGCTGTGTGAATTTTAATGTTATCTGTTCGTATATATACCTCCATCCCCGATAGAAGAATGCCAATGATGCATATATGTCCATCGGTATGTATAATGTTTGCAATACCTGTATATATGCATTAATAGATAAAAACAATGTTTAGCTAAATGTTCTGTTAGAGGAGAGAAGGTAGTCATCATTTGACTTTTTCACAACTAGTTGCATATACAGTGGAAACTCTATTATCTGGAAAAGGGGGTGGTGGTTAGGGTGCACCCCTATGTAGAACTCCAGGGGAAGTGTGGGGAGAGAGAGGGCAGGAGGTCAGTCAATTGGAGACAGTGCCTGTTTAATTACTCAACAAAAGATGCAATCACTGCTCGAAAGATGTCTTTGACATAATGTTTCTATCGGGACCTCCAAGGTCTCTTTCGGATAATTGGTATTTGGATAATTGATTTTCCTCTGTATAGATGACTTTCTTCATTGCAGTACGCTGTTAATGAGTGTAGACTATTATAAAATAGAATGCATCATGGGGATCAGGTGACAACCTAAGCAGTGGCATGTGTTCTCACCTTAAAGCATGGTGTCAGGAAAGGGGCTGTCTTTTTTTCGTGATGTCTTTATATTTCCTGATGGTACGTCTCATGGCAAACTGTGAAGGATGGCAGAACTCCAACTATTGAGTCACAATAGTTTAAAGGTGGTAGTGCAGTACACTGGAGGGTTTTGTGTGTTCCAAAGAATGGTCAAAAAATGTGCTGTCTTCCCTTTGTCCCCCATACCTTTGCACTCTGCTGCAAAGATGTTTTGGTGTAAGGAGATTTACTTGAAAAATTTGTCAGATGGCTGACTACACTTCGGTTTGTAAGGTAAACCAGGTTTTTGGAGAAAGTGAAGAGACATGTGCTCTTGAAATACCTCTGTGCAGAATCCATAATCCTTGTTTTGCAGCAATTCTTTGCAGGCTTCTTGGGACCACAGTAGTTAAAGCTTCCAGTTCATGTGATATGAACCAAAAGGTTTGGTATTATTAGGTTGGAAGCTAAAAAACAAGGCAAAAAGAGCAGTAATCTCATATGCTGTTGACGGGGGGCGGGGGGGGCTTGGAGGGGAGGCGAGGCAAGGAACAGGGAGCAAGTGCAATTCAACATGTGGCTACAGAGCTGCTGCAGGAGGGAGGACTTCAGAAACTTAGATCAGTGGGTACCTTCTGGGGAAGGTGGGACCTGTACATGAAGAACAGATTGCACTTAAACTGCAGGGCACCAATATCCTGGGCGGGACATTTTGCTAATGTACTTCAGGAGGGTTTAAACTAGTTTGGCAGGGGGATGCAAACCAGAGCTACAGATCAGAGGAGAGGGTAGTTGTTGAATGGGCAGAAATGGAATGCTGAGAGTCTGTCCGGAAGGATACACCGCTGATAGGGAAAAGGGATAGATTAAAGTGTGTCTGTATAAATGCAAGAGTGATGAACTTAGAGTATGGATCAGTACTTGGAACTACGATGTTATGGCTGGAATAGAGATATGGGTTTTAGAGGGGCAGGATTGGTTGCTGGATGTTCCATGGTTTAGATCTTTTAAAAAGAACAGAGAGGGGTGGAAGAGAGGAGGGGGAGTAGCATTGTTAATTAGTGCATCGCAGCTGCAGAAAAGAAAGTTGTTGAGGAGGGTTTGTCAACTGAGTCAGTACGTGTGGAAGTCAGTAACAGGAGAAGAACAGTCACTTTATGACTGTTCATAAAGTGAATGTAGGAACTGTTCTTTTTCTGTTGAATGTAATGTGGGGTGGCGGGGGGGTGCCATACTGAATTTGGCGCTACGCAACGGGCCAGGCCAGGTGTCAGACCTCTCGGTGGGAGAGCATTTCTGTGACAGTGACCATAACTGCCTCACCTTTGCTATGGAAGGGATGGGAACATACAGTATGGGAAGTATTTATTTGGGGGAGGGGAAATTATACTGCTGTTATACAGGAGCTGTGGAACATTGGAAAAAGCACAACAGAACCATAGAGGTGTTTTAAGGAGCACTTGTTGCAAGTGTTGGATAACTTTGTCCCACTGAGACAGGCAAGGAATGGAAAGGTGATAGAGCCTTGGATGACAAGAGCACAGGAGCTTCTCGTTAAACGGAAGAGGAAGCTTACGTAAGGTTGAGGAAGCAAGGATCTCGCACAGCTTTAGAAGATTACAGGGTAGCTAAGAAAGAACTCAAAAATGGACTGAGGAGAGGTAGGACGGGGCATGAAAAAGCCTCGGCAGGAAAGATTAGGAAAATCCCAAAGGCGTTCTACGCGTACATGAGGAATAAGAGAATGATCAGGGATAGTGGAGGGAACTTGTGCTTGGAGTCTGAAGAGGTAGGGGGGCCCTGAATCGGTTGTTGCTTCATTATTCACTAGAGAGAGGGACTTTGTTGATCGTGGCATCGGAGGTCAGGGAGGGCGGGGGGGGGAGATGTGGATAGTGTAGGAGATCGTCGGGGGATACGGCGGGATGTGGATCGGTTGGGGGTGTGGGCGGGGAAATGGGAGGTGGAGTTTGGTCTGGGTGGGTGTGGGGTTCTGCACTTTGGGAGGTCGACTGTTTATGGAGGGGATCCAGTTGGTGGCTGGACCCTGGGTGGCATTGATGTGCAGAGGGATCAGGTCCATGGCTCCCTGGAGGCAGCTCTCTCGGGCGGTGGGGTGGGGGGGGGGTGTCTGTGGCGTCCTTGCCTGGATTGTTTGGGGAGCTGGGTGCCGGAGTCGGGATGTCATGTTGCAGCTTTTTCAGACTTTGGTTAGGTTGCACTGAGAGTATTGCATTCGATTCTGGTCGCTGTATTATAGGAAGGGTGTTGAGGCTTTGGAGAGGGTGCAGAAGAGGTTTCCCAGGATGCTGCCTGGATTAGAGGGGGATGAGATATAAGGACAGGCTAGAAAAACTCAGGCTGTTTTCTCTGGAGGTTGACTGGACACTTGATAAAGCCTATAAAATTATGCAAGGCATCGATAGGGTCGACGGTCAGAAAGTTGCCCCCGCAACCCTGGTTGAAATGTCTCATACTAGGGGGCATGCATTTAAGGATCGAGGGGGAAAGTTCAAAGGAGACATGAGGGGCAAGTGTTTTTACACAGAGAGTGGTGGGATTCTGGAACACGCTACCAAGGGGGTGGTGGTAGGGAGAGATTCGATAAGGGAGATCAAGGGGCTTTTAGCTCGGCACATGAATATGCAAGGGATGGAGGATTATGGGCCAAGGGGAGGCGGAAGGGATTAGGTTCATTTAGCGTCATGTTGGGCACAACGTTACAGGCTGAAGGGCCTGTTCCTGTGTTGGACTGTTCTTTGGTCTATGCCAGCTACCACAATCTCTCTTACCAGCAGAGAAAAGAACCTAGAACAAACGCAATTTAAAAATAGAAAGAACGGTAAGCTATTACTTCAACAGCATTGCCAGAATATTTTCAGCACTTTATGGATGCAGAGATGGGCTGAGAGGTGGCAGATGGAGTTCAACCTGGATAAATGTGAAGTGATGCATTTTGGAAGGTCGAACTTGAAAGTTGAGTACAGGATTAAAGACATGATTTTTGGCAGTGTGGAGGAACAGCGGGATTAAGATCCCTTAAAATTGCCACCCAGGTGGACAGGGTTGTTAAGAAAGCATATGGTGTTTTGGCTTTCATTAACAGGGGGATTGAGTTTAAGAGTCGTGAGATCTTGTTGCAGCTTGAAAAACCTTTTGGTTAGACCGCACTTGGAATACTGCGTCCAGTTCTGGTCACCCTATTATAGGAAAGATGTGGATGCTTTGGAGAGGGTTCAGAGGAGATTTACCAGGATGCTGCCTGGAATGGAGGGCTTATTTTACGAAGAGAGGTTGACTGAGCTCAGACTTTTTTCATTGGAAAAAAGGAGGAGGAGAGGGGACCTGATTGAGATGTACAGAATGATGAGAGGCATAGATGGAGTTGATGGCCAGAGACTTTTTCCCAGGGCAGAGGTGGCTAACACGAGGGGTCATAGTTTTAAGCTAGTTGGAGGAAAGTATCGAGGGGGATGTCGGAGGCGGGTTCTTTGCGCAGAGAGTTGTGAGAGCATGGAATACGTTGCCAGCAGCACTTGTGGAAGCAAGGTCATTGGGGACATTTAAGAGACTGCTGGACATGCATATGGTCACAGAAATTTGAGAGTTCATACATTAGGTTTACCTTTACATGAGGATCAATGGTCGGCATAACATCAGGGGCTGAAGGACCTGTTCTGTTCTGTACTGTTCTATGTTCTATGAGAACACTGTGGGCCGGATTAATAGGGTTAAACAGATTGATATTAAGGAAGTGGATGTGCTGGAAATTCTGGGAAACATCTAGATAGTTAAGTCCCCAGGGCCGGACCAGATATATCCAAGGTTATTACGGGAAGCGAGGAATGAGATTGTTGTGCCGCTGGTGATGATCTTTGCATCCTCACTCTCCGTGGGAGGAGTACTTCTGTTCATCTGCTCAAAAAAGAGAATAGGGAAATCCCTGGGAATTGCAGACCTACCCATCTTACATCTGTGGTAAGCAAGGTACTGGAAAGGATTCTGAGAGATAGGATTTATGACTATCAGGAAAAACATAGACAGCATAGCTTTGTGAGGGGCAGGTCATTCCTCACAAGTCTTATTGAATTCTTTGAGGAGGTGGTGAGACAAGTTGAAGATTGAGCAGTGGATATGGTATTTGTGGATTTCAATAAGGCATTTGATAAGGTTCCCCAGAGCAGTCGTCTTCAGAAAGTTAGGAGGTATGGGATACAGAATTGGCTCACTGAAAGAAGACCGCGAGTGGTAGTAAATGGAAAGTATTCCACCTGGAGGTCGGTGACCAGTGGTGTCCCACAGGGATCTGTTCTTGGACCTCTAATCTTTATAGTTTTGAAGAAGTGGAAGGGTGGGTTAGTAAGTTTGTCAATGAGATAAACTTCAGTGGTGTTGTCGAGGGCTGTTGCAGGCTACAGCATGATATTGACAGGATGCAGAGCTGTGCTGAGAAGTGGCCGATGGAATTCAACCTGGATAAATGCGAAGTGAAACATTTTGGAAGGTCAAATTTGAATGCTGAATACACGGTTAAAGACAGGATTCTTGGCTGTGTAGAGGAACAGGGGCATCTTGGGGTCCATGTCCATAGATCCCTCAAAGTTGCCACCCAAGTTGATAGGGTTGTTAAGGTGTATGGTGTTTTGGCTTTAATTAGCAGGGGGAGTTGAGTTTAAGAGCTGCGAGGTTTCACTACAGCTCTGTGGAGCCCTGGTAGACCACACTTGAAATATTGTGCTCAGTTCTGATCACCTCATTATAGGAAGGATGTAGATGCTTTAGAGGGTGCAGAGGAGATTTACCAGGATGCTGCCTGGATTGGAGGGCTTGTCTTATGAAGAAAGGTTGAGTGAGCTCTGGCTTTTCACACTGGAAGAGAGGTGACTTGACAGAGGTGTACAAGGTAATGAGAGGCATCGATAGAGGAGATGCCCTGGGGAAAAGTCGCAGGCTAAAAATGGCTGTCATGATGGGTCATAATTTTAAGGTGATCGGAGGAAGGTTTAGGGGAAATGTTGGAGGTGGGTTCTTTACGCAGAGAGTGGTGGGTGGGTAAAATGCACTGCCAGCAGTGGTAGTTGAGTCAGGGACATTTAAGCAACTGCTGGACAAGCTCATGGACGACTGTAAATTGAGGGGTGCATAGGTTATGCTGAGCTTAGATTAAGATAAATGCTCAGCACAACATTGTGAGCCGAAGATTCGGTACTGTGCTGTACTGTTCTGTGTACTCTCGGCATGTGCTGTGACAGCACATCTTAAAATTGTATAATACGTGAAGCTCTGCAGTTGACCACTATGCCCCTCACTTCACTAAGAAATTTTGCAGGCTTCCTGCTAATGATTGCTATCCAGTGATTTCTTGGTCAGTAGATACCAATTATTGATGTCCTGGATTGAGAGTGGTGCTCTTGCCAATTATTCAGGTTCTCAGAGGACTGCTGGTAACTCTGGGCTGAGCTTGAACTAGCTCCTTCAGTGAGGTGATCCATATCCACCTTTTCATTAGTTGTAAAGCCAATGTTAGAGATGGGAGGAATGTAGTGTGCTGTTTACGCAGCAAGCTTTATTAATTAGCATAAAATATTATGAGTGTTCTGACTGTTCATAAATGAATGTAGGAAAGACAAACTTCGGTTGAAAGCGATTATAAGAATTCAAGGGTTATGAGGTTGAATCAAAGTTGTTTTATTCTTTGAATATGAATGTTGCAAAACTTAACCCAGACAAAAAGGTATTGCCATTTGAATTGCCAGTGGGGTGTGCCCCAGTCTGTTGACAGGCCCAAATTGTGTTTTCATTCTCTCTCCCATGTTCATTACCCAGACAAAATACAATAATGACTCCCTGTAAATGGATAAGCCTGTGGTACCACAAGAGGAAATGGGCACTTTGTGTTATTTACACTCCTGTTAGTCCCTTGACGATCATTGAGTTACTAATATGATTAAAAATTACTGATGTGTTTAGATTAGATTCCCTACAGTGTGGAAATAGGCCCTTCGGCCCAACAAGTCCACTAGACTTTTTTGTTTGACCCTGAACTATAAATGTTTTTAGTGATAATGGAAATTCAAAATCTGAAAGAATATTGCCAGTGCAGAACGACATGTATTGGAAATTCACACTGGAAATTCCTAATACAGATGAAACACTTTTTGATCCATTAACAGTGAAGTGTTGTAGATGAGTCAGTTTTTGCATTACATTATCAATATTTTCTCACATAAGTTCTGTGGTGGAAATGCCTATTTCTCAATATTTTTACTTGTTCACATTTGAGATATGGGCCATTTTACCTATCTTGGACCTCAGACAGCTTCTTGACAACCTGCCACCTGACCACCAAGAACAAAGGCAGCATACTTTTGGAATATTGCGTGCAATTCTGGTCTCCTTCCTATTGAAAAGATGTTGTGAAACTTGAAAGGGTTCAGAAAATATTTACATGGATGTTGCCAGGGTTGGAGGATTTGGCGAAAGGGAGAGGTTGAATCGGTTGGGGCTGTTTTCCCTGGAGCATCGGAGGCTGAGGGGTGACTTTCATAGAGGTTTATAAAATCATGAGGGGCATGGATAGGGTAAACAGACAAGGTCTTTTCCCTGGGGGAGGGAGGGAGGGGGGGGGAAAAGAGTTCAGAGGTAGACGTCCAGAGGTAGACGTCGGTTTAGGATGAGGAGAAAGATATAAAAGAGACCTAAGAGGGAACGTTTTCATGCAGAGGGTGGTATGGATATGGAATGAGCTGCCAGAGGATGTGGTGGAGGCAAGAACAGTTGCAACATTTAAAAGACATCTGGATGGGTGTATGATTAGGAAGGGTTTGGAGAGAGATGGGCAGGGTGCTGGCAGATGGGACTAGATTGGGTTGGGACATTTGGTTGGCATGGACAAATAGGACCGAAGGGTCTGTTTCCATGCTGTACATCTGTGACTCTATCTCTCCATATACGTGAGAACACCTCGATCAATAAATTCCTCTCCAAGCCACTCGTTCTCCTGACTTGGAAATATATCACCATTCCTTTACTGTCACTGGATCAAAATCCTGGAACTCCCCTTTTAACAGCACTGTACGTATACCAACGCCAAAGGGATTGTAGCAGTTCAAGAAGACTACATTTTTAAAAAAAAACGCATTGTCCTTGAAGAGGTGATGGTGAGCTGTTTTCTTGAACTGCTACATGTCTGTGTTCTCAATTGACTTCTAATGGGGCCATTGTAATTTTTTGAGAGCCCCACCGGATTTTCTTGGGTGCGAGGTTTTTTTTTGACTTTTGACAGCTACCTTTTTATTCTCTCAAATCCCTGTATGAGGTAATGGTGTCACGTAGTAATGGTACCTTCTTTATTTGTCTTGATGTGTGGTGTATTTGGACTGGAGCAGAAATAGAATTAGAATGCATCAACAACCAGAAAAACTTTGTCAACTTTATTTGTTGTAAAGCTACAGCACTATAGGAAAGTTTTAACTTCCTTGACAACGCAGTATTTGAAGACACACAACATAAGTTAGCAACAAAAGCTTTTTAAAAATAATAACTAATATACAGTTCTATGCACAAGCAGTATTTATTAAGCACAATACAGTACAAACTTTCTGGAGGAATTTCTGACACACCGTGCAGGGCTTGCAGAGTCATGTCAAAAGCTCTCCTGGACAAAGGAAACAGTCCTTTCTTTATACAAAATCTTTACATCAGTTAGTAATGCCCACAAGACAACCCCCCAGCCATTCTCCCACAGTCCCATGCCACTCGACACAAAGCAGTGACCACTTCATCCTCAGAAACATTGTAATGCAAATCATCCCTTAATGGTCAAACCTGTTGCAAACTTTTTCTGTAACTATAGGAGAGTAGTCAAATTCCAACTATAATGTTCTCATTGATTTCTGGATAGGGGATGAAAATGTAAATAGTAGGAGATGACAATGTAAATGGCTTTTGAATAACTAGGAAATGGCCATGCAAATGGGTTTAAATGCCAAGTGATGGGAATGTGATTTCCTTACAATCTGCCTGTAAGTCAGAGGCATCCCACCTGAGCCTTGGGACATTCCTGCAGGTCAGCAGAGCAAATTAACTCTTTAATATCTCACCTGTGTTATGAAGGTGTAAGGTTTACTGTACCTTTTGAGAGTTGAAAAGCTAGCAAGGACTTAGAAGCCCATGAAGTACTGGAAAATTTTAAAATGTAACATTTGGTCAAACAGCGAGCAGTACTTGTGTTGCTATGAGACAAAAACAAATTCAAATTCATCCAATCAGTTTAAACTCTGCCCCAAAATACCAAACTCCAATCAAGTTTGAATTTAGTATTAAAACCAATGGAACAATCCAATGTTTTGGGGTATAAATATCAGACATTTTTGAACAGTTGGCAGTTCTCTTTGACAATCTGGCTAAGCCACCAACCGATACAGGCTGCCTGCAGAACAGCTTTCTTAAACGTACCTTGATCTATCAATAACGTGAAACAGAATCCCTAAGAAGAAAAGAAGTCAGCGGAAAATCTACAGAGGACACTCAGCAAGCTGACTGGTTTTGAAATGTGATTTTTTTTTTGTAAATCTTAATCAGGATTTTTGATCGGACCAGTATTGTAGAAGGGAAGGTAAAAGATAAGTTTAGAGAAAGGAATTGTAAATAGTTGTTAATTATTCTCTGTTAGACTTAAAAATAAAGTTGTTAATTTTTACTTTTTAAATAGTGACTTTTGGGGTAGTTCTTTGCCTCTTGAATTTTAACAGATTACAGCATATGGTGAATCTTTTCTGTGATGCTGGTTTAAATTAGCAGAGCGGTTTACCCCATGTTGTAACATCCTGAGTTTTTACAGCTTTAAGCTGGTGCATTTACATTGATTTGCAGGTAATTCAGTACCTTGGTGAGTTTCAGTTTTCCTGGTTCCCAGTTATTGAATATTCCATTGATGATAGGTATGACACTGCTCTGGCCCTCTTGCAGCTGCTCACCAGGTTTACAATTTCACTCCTTCCCCTGCCTGCTCCCAACTTAGTATCCTCATTACCCCACCTTCTAGGCGAAGCAGCAGCGTTGCTTTTTGACTTTCTTTCCCATTATGAACTCAGGACTGTCTATCTTTGGCTATGCTGTCTCGCAGCCTTTCTTGTGGCTGCCGCTCACCACCTCTGTGCTGCTCCAACAGAAGGCTGCTGCTCTCCCTTGCTTGCTACTGATGGGCTTACTGTTGGCCCCTCAGCAACAAACGTGAGAGAAAATCAACTTTTGATTGCAAGAGCAGCGCCGTTAATCCTTTTTACCATGATAATTATGCTGCCATGTTTGAACTTTGCCAGTATTTTGTGGTCTTCCCCAGTGTCTATTTGGTATGTGTTTTTTTGTTAGTTTACTGCTGCAATATTAGATTGAGGTCCAAAGTTTGGCCCAGTGATGATGAAGAAGCAATCAGTAAAGTCATAGCATGGAGACAAACCCTTTGGCCCAAACTGGCCCATGCCAACCAAAATGACCATTCGTGCTAACTCCATTTGCCAGCATTTGGCTCATATCCTTCTATCCTTTTCCTATCCATATTTTTATCCAAATACCTTTTAAATGTTGTTAATGTACCTGCCTCAACTTCTACTCGCAACTCTTTCCATATGCGTGTACCACCTTCTATGTAGTTTTTTTAAAAAAAAAGTCGCCCCTCAGGTTCCCTTTTTATTCTTTCTCCTATAACCTTAAACTGATGCCCTCTCATCGTCAATTCCCCAACCCTGGGCAAAAGACTGAGTAGCTTCACCCTATTGATGCCTCTCATAATCTTATACACCTCTATAAAGTCCTTGCTCAGTCTCTTACACTTTAAAGAGAAAAAAGTCCTAGTTTGTGCAACCTCTCCCTCTAGCCCACACCATTGAATCCTGGCAACATCCTTGTAAATTTCTTCTGCGGTCTTTTTCCAGTTTAATAACATCTTTCCTATAACAAGGTGACTGTAACTGAGCACAGTACTCCCAAGTGCGGCCTCACCAACGTCCTGTATAACAGCAACATAACTTCCCAACTTCTTTACTGAGTGCTCTGTCTGATGAAGGCCAGTGTGTCAAAAGCCTTCCTTCACTGCCCTGTCCACCTGTGATTCCACTTTGAGAGAACAGTGAACGTGAACTCCAAGATCCATCTGTTCCACTATACTCCTTAAGACCCTACCATTCACCATGAAACTCCTACCTTGATTTGACTTTCCAAAATGCAACACTTCACACTTATCTATATTAAACTCCATTTGTCATTTCTTGGCCCACTTCCCCAGCTGCCCAAGGTCCTGCTGCAATTTCTGAGAACCTTCCTCACTGTCCACGATACTGCTGATTTTAGTGTCATCAGCAAACTTACTAATCATGCCTTGTACCTCCTCATTCAAATCATTTGATATAGATAACAAACAGCACCGATCCTTGAGGCACTTTGCTCGTCACAGGCCTCCAGTCTGACAAGCATCCTTCATTATCATGCTCTGCTTCCTACCATCAAGCCAATTTTGAATCCAATTTGCCAGCTCGCCCTGGATTCCATGCTATCTAACTGTCCAGAGCAGCCTACCATGTGGAATCTTATCAAGACCTTACTGAAATCCATATAAGCGACATTTACTGCCCTGCTCTAGTCAACCTTCCTGGTCATTTTATCAAAGAACTCTAACAAATTTGTGAGGCATGATCTCCCACTCACCAAGCCATGCTGACTACTCCTAATCAAACCCTGTCTTACCAAATGTATGTATATCTTATCCCTCAAAATCTTCTCAAGTAATGTACCCACCACAGATGTTAAGCATGCTGGTCTATACATCCCAGACTTTTCTTTGCAGCCCTTGAATAATGGCACAACATGCACTCCCCTCCAGTCTTCTGGGACCTCACCCATAGCTACTGATGAAAAAATATCAGCCAGGGCCCCTGCAATTTCTTTTCTCGCCTCTTGCAGTGTTCTTGGATATATTTGGTCAGGACCAGGAGATTTATCCACCTCCATATGTTCTAATACATCCAACACCTTCCCTCCTGTGATGTGGACTACCCCCAAGATATCACCACTAACTTCCCCAAGTCGTCTTGTCTTGGCTTCATGGTAAACACAGAAGAGAAATATTCATTGAGAACCTCACTCATTTCCTGTGGTTCTACACATATATGTCCAGTTTGGTCCTTGAGGGGGCCCTATTCTGTCTCAAGTTATTCTTTGGATTCACCCTAATCTTGTCAGCCAAGGCAATCTCGTACCCCCTTTTTGCCCTCCTGATTTTATTCTTTAGTAAAATCCTGTATAACGCCAGGGATTCCCTTGATTCCAGTTGCCTGTACCTGAGCCATGCCTCCTTTTTCCTGGTCAAAACCTTAAAATCTCTTGTCATCCAGGGTTCCTTCTTCCTGCCAACTTTGCCCTTTACCCTCACAGGAACATATAGACTTTGAACTCTAGCTGTCTCACTTTTAAAGGCCTCCCACTTGCCGGAGGTCCCTTTGCCTGAAAACTACTCTAACCAACCCCTGCAAGCTTCTGTTTAATTCCATCAAAATTCACCTTGCCCCAATTTAGAACTTGAATCTGTGGATTAGTTTTGTCCCTCTCCGTATCTATTTTAAAATTAATAGAACTATGATTACTGGTCTCAAAGTGTTCCCCCACTGTCACCTCCATCACCTGTCTTGCCCTATTTCTCAAGTGGAGGTGGAATTTTGCCCCATCCCGAGTAGGGCCCTCTTTTTACATCTTAAGGAAACTTTCCTGAACGCACTTCGCAAATTCTACCCCATTTCACCTCTTTACGTTCTAATAATCCCAATCTATGTTCGGAAAATTAAAAACCTCTGCTGTGACAACTCGATTGCTCCTGTGAGTCTCCCCAGTCTCCCAGCATATTTGTTCCCCTGATTCCCATTGACTAGTTGGGGTCTTAAGTACAACCCCAATAACGTCATTATCCCCTTCTTTTTTTTTTAGCTCCACCCACCGTCTCACTGGATGATCCTTCAAGTATTTCATCTGACTACTGCTGTGAAACTTGCCTTTATCAAAAATGCAACTCCCCTTCCCCTCCTTCCACTACCTCTGTCCTGCCGAAAGCACCTGTACCCTGGTACACAGAGCTGCCAGTCCTGTCCCTCCTTTAGCCACGTTTCTGTAATGGCTATAATATCCCAGTACCACGTATTTATCCACACCCTGAGTTCATCAGCCTTACCTGTCTACCCTCTTACATTCAAATAGATGCAATTAAATCTAACAGGCATTCCTTGCTCCCTGCCATTTCAGCCTGACCTGACTCTTCAATTTACTATTTCTGATTACTGTATCTCTTTCGAGTCTCGCACTTCCCTCCCAGCTGTTGAGGATCCACCCCCATACCAATTTTGTTTAAACCCTCCCTTGCAGCACTAACAAACCTGGCTGGCAAGATATCGATTTCCCCTCCAGTTCAGGTGCAACCTGTCCCTCTTGAACAGGTCACTTTTGTCCCAGAAGAGATCCCAATGATATAATAATCTGAATCCCTGCCCCCTGCACCAATTTTTTTTAGCCACACATTCATTTACCATATCTTCATATTCTTACCCTCGCTTATCCCAAACGAGATCCTGGTTTTTAACATTTTTTCATAGCTCTCGATAATCACTCTGCAGGACCACATCCCTATTTCTACCAATGTTATTTGTGCTAACATGCACAATGACTTCTGGCTGCTCACTTTCCCCCTTGGGAATATTCTGCAGCTGCTCTGAGACATCCTGTACCCTGGCACCCAGGAGACAACACACCAATCGTGGATTCTTATTTTGCAGCTACGCAGTCTTCTATCTGTCCCCCTGACGATCGAGACTCCTATCACTAAGGTCCTGTTTACTTTTTACCCTTTTTTGCTGTGCCCCCAGAGCCAGTTGTAGTATCACCAACCTGGCTGCTTCTGCTTTCCTCTGAATGCTCCCTCCCACTCACCCCCAAAAAACAGAATCCCAAACGATATACTCATTTTTAAGGGGAATGGCCACAGGGGATTCCTGCACTCTGTGCCTACTCCCTTCGCCTTTCCTGGTGGTGACCCAGCTACTACTCTGCCTGCACCTTCGGTGTAACCACCTCACTAAAACTCGTACCGGTGAAACACTCAGCATCTCAGATGATCCTAAGTGCATCCAGCTCCAGCTCCCTAACATTTTCTCCCAGGAGCTGCAGCAGAGTGCACTTCCCACAGGTGTAGTCATCAGGGACAATGGGAGTCTCCATGAGCTCCCACATCCTGCAGGAGGAAGATACGACTGCCCTATCCGCCACCTGAACTGCTATAAATTTAAAAGGACTTTACCTGAGCTTATCTGTACTTTTTGCTGAGCCACTGTTTTCTGAAGCCTCTTGAGCCAAAGCCTTACTACTTAGCTGCCAACAAATTTTGCAATAGCATGTCTCTCTATCCCTCCACTTTTTGCTTTTGTTAGAGGAGGAGGAGGGAAGAAGGGGAAACACGACAGTGATGTAGTGTTTGGGCATTAAAGCATTCCTTGTATGCCAAGTCAAGTCAGTGGTTGACTGGGAAGGGAACTTAAAGGTAACTGGCCTGCTGCTCGTTTCTTCGAGAATCTTTACAACTTGCTTCAGTTAAGTAGCTGTTTTGCATAAATGAAACTATTTCATTTTGGTTAATGGTTTAAAGCTTTGTGCAAAAAAAGGCTAGCTAACTTAAAATGCAGGTTATAAACCTTTCAAACATACATTCTAACTTTGAAATTTTCTTCATCGTTACAACGTTAAATAGTTCTTTGACATGTCTTTAGAACTATTGATAGGTTGTGGTGTAGGTCGAACTTCTCAAAATATCTATTACTGTTACAGGCTTGTGTAAATATTTGACATTTGTCAGATTTTCATACTCGTGCTTATGATATTTTTAGTGAGAGGGCTTATGCTTTTTTTTTGAAAAGGTCACTTTCAAACATGATTCTTCAACTGTGGAAGTGCAAGATGATCACATCAAAGGTCCACTCAAGGTATGCACTCATGCTCTTACACTTTTCCTTAACTCAAATGGTTCAATGTTGACAAGTATAATAACTACAAATTAAAACAATGATTTGAAATATTTGTGCATTGATGCCTTATTATGGTGCTATTGATTAACTTTTGAGGGGTTAAGGGAGCTGAAAATTCATGTCAGTCAGCAGTGGTGAGGAGATATGACTTCTTGTTGAAAGGGACATGGACAGCAGGGTTTTGGGTCACCTTTTCTTTAGTAAGAATGCAAGAATGGGAGACTGCTTCAAAATCATTTATACAGCCAAATCCAAATACTATAAGGCACGTGTGCAGGTTTTATAGGCAGAGCTAATTGATGTCCTAGAGCTGTAAATAGGCTGACCTTGTGCTTGAAAGGGACTAGGAGCTCAGCCTGGAGTTGGATAAAAAGGTAGAAAGCTATGCTGTGTGTTTTAAACTGAGATAGTAGCCAAAGATGCGAAGTTGGTGTTAGTTGTGAGAATTCAGCCTTTCAGTCGGGATTACCAATTTATAGCCCAAAGGACCTTGCAGATCGTAATCAAACAGCATGGAAACAGACCTTCGGTCTAACTCATCCATGCCTATTAAGTTTCCCAAATTAAATGAGTCCATTTTTGTCTGAGTTTGGGCCATATCGCTATAAGCTTCTCCTGTTCGTATACCTGCCCCAATGTCTTCTAAATGTTGTAATTGTAACTGCTTTTACTACTTCCTCAGGCAGGCAACAGTGAGGACTGCAGGTGCTGGAGATTAGAATTGAGAGTGTGGTGTGAGAAAAGCACAGCAGGTCAGGCAGCATTCGAGGAGCAGGAGAATCGCCGTTGGGGGCAAAAGCCTTCACCTGAAATGTCTATTTTCTTGCTCCTTGGATGCTGCCTGACCTGCTGTGCTTTTCCAGCACCCCACGCTCAATTCCTCTGGCAGTTTATTCCATGTAGGAACCATCCTCTGTGTGAAAAGGTTGCCCCTCTGGTCCCTTAAAAGTCTTTCTCCCCTCTCACCTTAAAAAGAGAGTCCTGAGTTTTGAACTCTCCCACCATATGGTAAAGACCTTGTCTATTTGCCTTACATCTGCCCCTCATGATTTTATAGACCTCTAAGATCATCTCTGAACCTACTATATTCCAGCCTCTCCTTTTTACTCATACCCTCTAGTCCCTGCAACATCCTGGTAAATCTTTTCTGAACCCGCTATAGTATCGCCAAGTCCTCAGATGTCACTGAGATGTAGAGAGGAAGTGAAGAGGAAGAACTGAGTTCTTCAGTTGCCTTTTGTTTTCAAATGTTGATGCCAAAGGCAATATGTTGAAGAGAAGGAGCCCAGGATAACTATTTGGAGCATTCTGAGATAGCGGCATGTGTACCCGTGAGAAGCAGTTGATGCAACTGATCTAGCTGTGACTGTCTGTGCATGTAGAGCTTCACACAAAACGGACTGTGTACCAGCATCATGCCAAGAACCTAACTCATTTCACTCAAACTGCCTTCGGAAGTTCCTGACGGATGACGGATACCAGACATTGAGTTGCTCACCTGGTTGGTGTGCCAAGCAAGTCAGAATACCTGACAATCACTCGCCAAAGGAAAGTTTCTCTGTCAAACTTTTATCAGATGTGTGGCCTCATGATGGTCAAAAGAAACATTACAAAAACAGTAAAAAAAGGCTTTCGTTGGGAGTTTTTATATTGACTGAGTCTTGGGGAAACTCGCCCAGGATCAGCGCACCTATCTGGCTGAGCTGAATAAAAACATTGGTGCAGTTTCCTTCAAAAGCAAGTGTGTGTTGAAAGCAGAGATGACACAAGCGGACAGAATCCTGACTCACCTGCTCATCCAAAAGTCAATCTTCTGCAGTATCTTTGCACAGACCCTTGCTTCACTGCGTAGATAGACCTTAATGTCAACCTTGTAACCACTAAACCTTACCAAATGTCACAGTTGATGTAATGATGAACATTTTCAACTTGAAGCATGAACAAGACCAAGAGGAGGAGAAATGGACGGAGATTTATTCAGAAGCAACATGCCTAAGGACTTGGGAAAGGATGCGATAATATGAATGAGTGGTGGTTGCAAGGATGGAAGAGTTGACAGCACATTATTTCAGGAAGAAATTGTTGTTTTTAAAGGAAAATAGCAAGAGAGAAGAAGAGGAAGCCTTTATCAGGTGTCATTGGGTAGGATCTTAGTGGGAATGGAGCCCCGAAAGCTACACCTAAGTTTTGTGGAGCTTGTGAAGGGAGATGAGAGAACATCGAGACGGAAGTGCATATTCATGCTAAAAATACAGATGAGGTAGCTTATAATATTGACAGGAGGGTGACGGAGGTTGGGAGTTTAGTTATGGAAAGCAGAACCAGTCATTCATTAGTTTTTATATTCAAAGGCTGAAATATTCTAACCTGGGGCATGCTGCTGGAAGTATTTGTAGAACTAGTATTACTTTCTTGAAGTAGAATAGTACCAAAGTCTGTTACCATTTCATGAACACATTAAAATATAACAACAAGAGATTTCTATAGTCTCCATATCTCAACTTGTGATGCAGTTATTTATGATGTTGACATATATCCAATTTTTTCTGTAAATATGTATCAATTTTACATGAATAAATGTAAGCCACATGGGATATAAAACCTTCTTCCAGGTAGTGAATTATTTTGAGCATTCACTAATGAATTTTCTTGTCTTAGTCATTGCTGCACTCTCTCTTTTGATGTTATTGTTCACAGGGAATGTGAATGTGTAATTCAAAGCCCAAATTAATGTTAGACGAACAGATGTTCAAATCCCTTCAGCCGGTAGAATTTAAATGCAGTTAATAAATCTGAAACTATCTAAAGAGAGTTCTCAAAACCCTTCTGTTCATCGACTGCTTTAGACCAGAAGACAGTTGGATCCAGGAATAGAGTTAGGCCATTCAATCCCAGCTGATATATTTCTCAAGCCCATTCACCTGCCTTTTCCCTGTAATTTTTGATCCTCTTAACACTCAAGAATCTACCTATCTCTGCCACAGAGGGCTGTGGAGGCCAAGTCATTGAGTGGATTTCAGACTATTAAGTTCCAAAGATTTCACCATCCTCTGAAGAAATACCTCTTTTTTTTTTTTCTGTTTGAAAGGGTCTTCCCTTCACTCTGAGGCTGTCCCCTCAGGTCCTAGTCGCTCCTGCTAGTTGAACATTTTCTCATATCCACTCTGTCGGGCTCTTAATGTTATGTAAGTTTCAATCAAATGACCCCCTCATCCTTCTAAGCTGCGTTGAGAACAGACCCAGAGTTCTCAACTGTTCCTCATGTGACAAACCTTCATCCCCAGGATCATTCTGTAAATCTCTTTTGGACCCCCTTCAATTCCAATACATGCTTCCTTAGATACAAGGCCCAGAGTTCTCAATATTCTAATTCCAGTCTGACAAGAGCCTTCTACAACCTCAGCAGTATATCTCTTCTCATACATTCATTACAAGAGGGCTAGAATATCAACATTGCATTTGCCTTCCTATCCTGCTTGTTAACTTTGAGCCTGAGTTCAGGATTCTCTATGTTCTTAAGTTCATTTGTGCGTCAGATTTCTGATCCTTACCCCATTTAGAAAATGGTCTATGCCTCTATATTCTTACTACCAAAGTGCATAACCTCACACTTTGCTACATTTGTAAAATTTATCACTTCTTTGCCCACTCTCCTAGCCCTTCCAAGCCCTGCAACCTCCCCACTTCCTCAACACTATCTGTCCCTCTGCCTACCTTTGTGTCATCTGGAAGCCCAGCAACAATGTCCTCAGTTCTGTGGTCCAGATCATTAATGTATAATGTGAATAACTGTCCTAACACTGACATCTGCAGAACTTCACTGGCTGCCATCCTGAAAAAGACTTTATCCCTATTCCCTGGCTTCTGTCAGTCAGTCAATCCTCTCTCTCTGCCAATACTTTGCCCCTAACACCATAGGCTGTTGTTTTATTTAGCAGCATCCTGTGTAGCACCTTGTCAAAGACCTTCTGGAAATCCAAATAGACCACATCCACTGGATCTCTGTTGTCTAACCTGCTCATTACCTCAAAGAATTCTAACAGACTTGTCAAGTTTGGCCTAATAGTAAAATTGGCATCCTTGTTTGCACAGTATGTATGCCATTGCCTCCCCTCACCCCTCTCAATTTGTTTTGAAGTAATTCATATGAAGTGGATATCGCTGGATAGGACAGCATTTATTGCTTATTCCTTGTTGCCCCTTTTGCCATACAATCTAGAGAGAACTCTGGATGCTGTTAATTTTACCCTGTTGTTTGTATCCAGTTTCTGTGTTGTTATTCCTAACTATCAAATCCTGGGAACTCTCTCCCTACTGGTATTGCAGGCATATATACACTGCAGTGACTGCAGCAATTCAAAAGGCAGCTCACTGCAACTTTAAATTACCCTAATTTTCTTTCCTTGCATTACTTATCCATTTAATTCTCTTCCAAATGATGCAATTAAATCTGCTTTCAACCTCCTTTCGCCTGGTGCATTCTAGATCATCAAAATTGCTGCATTTAAAAAAAAATCATGCTGTTGCTTCTGATTCTTCCTTGAGCACCTTACATTTACAATTCAGTTTTCAACCACTGAGAAAAGTTTCCCTTTGTCAAAATCACCGATTAATTTTAACACCTGTATATTTCCTCTTAACCTTTTCTGCTTTAAGGATCAACAGTTCCTAGTTCTGCAGTCTTTTTATATAACCTAAGTTTCTCATCCTTGTTACCATTCCAATTACACTCTAATACACCCTCTCTCCAGCTTTCCTCAAATTGTTGTCCAGAATTTTAACCACAATTTTTTTTTAAATGATCTTGTCCTGCTATCTTCACAGACTTGTTTGCATACACTCCCAGGTCTGTCAGCCACACTCCCTTCAAACTTTTACCAGTTAGTTCCTGTTGTCTCTTCAGTCTCCTTCTCTTTCATTCTGTGTCACTTTGCACTTGACTGCATTAAATTACATTTACATGTCTGTCCATTTTGCCTGATAGTGTTGCTGTGAAATGTCTTGTGACCTTTGACCATGTCAAAAGGGGTGGCACAGTAGCTCAGTGGTTAACACTGCAGCCACACAGCGCCAGGGTCCCAGGTTTGATTCCAGCCTCTGGTGACTGTCTGTGTGGACTTTGCACATTCTCCCCGTGTCTGCGTGGGTTTCCTCCGGGTGCTTCGGTTTTCTCCCACAGTCCAAAGATGTGCAGATCAGGTGAATTGGCCATGCTAAATTGTCCATAGTGTTAGGTGCATTAGTCAGAGGGAAATGGGTCTGGGTGGGTTACTCTTCAGAGGGTCTGTGTGGACTGGTTGGGCCGAAGGGCCTGTTTTCACATTGTAAGGAGTCTTTTAAAAAAAAAAATTTTTTTTTTTTAAATGTTAACTATAAATGCAAGTTGGAGAGTCATGGAATTTTACAACAGAGTCCCCTCAGTCTGTTATCTTAATGTAAGTCACCAAGCACCTACCTACTTTAATTCAATTTTGTAGCACTTTGCCTGTAGCCATGTGTGCAATGGCGCCTTAAGTGTTCATCTAAATACTGTTTCAATGTTATGATGGCTCTTGCCTCTGACACCCTTTCCAGGAAGTGAGTTCCCACCATCCTCTGGTTGAAAATGAATTCCTCTCTACCCCTGAACTACCTACCTAAGTTTAAATACCCTCCCCATCTCTGACCCACAATTATCTATCTGTCCTGCTGCATTTAAGAATCTGCGGCCATATACACCAAGGTCTCTCTGATCCTTTATACTTCCTTTGTCTTGTTTTCCTCCCTGAAACCTCCATAGTTAACAAAATTAAATTCAATTTGCCACTCTGCACCCCATCTCACCAGCCTGTTTATATTCATCCTGTTAAGCTAAGGCTCTTCTCATTATTTCTTGTAATATGTTGCTATTTGCTTCCTCTGAGAACTACAGTCTGGCATGTGATTGCAACTGGTTTACTGGCCTTCATCTTGAAGGTGGAAATTATTCAAATTTTTGATTCAAAATCTGAATGATTCTCAGTGGAAAATGGTTGTGTATGTTACATTAACATTACCACAAAAGGAAAATATATCACTGGTGAATACAGTACAAATCAAACAAGATAATAAATCTGTAACTTGTTTGATTTTTCAGATTGAACTTGGCATGTAACAGATGGAACTGAGTTTTTGGAATTTACGGTTTCAATTCTGGCACTATGAATACTGTAATTAACAAAGTAACTATAATTTCTGGAACTTTTGATTCCTTACTACTTAAAACAGACTGTGGAACCCATCTGAGGTTGTACAGAAGCTTTCCTGTCACCCTAATTTGCTGCAGCAAGTGTTTGGTTCTTTTCCTTGAGATTCTTGCACACTTAATGCAACTGTGGCATGCCAACTTCTGTGAACAACCAAAATTTTATTAGACAAGTACTGTATAAGCTTTCTGGAGGAACCCTTTAACAAACTTCCTGATGCTTGTGAAGCCATGTCAAGGGATGTCACTGAACAAAGCGATAGTCCTTCCTTTACACAAAATCTTTACATCAGTCAGTAATGCCCACAGGACACCCCCCAGTCACTCCCTCACAATCACATGCCACTTAAGACAATGCAGCGACCTGATCATCCCAGAAACAATGTCATGAAAATCATCCCTTAATGGCCAGATCCGTTGTAAATTGTTTTCTAACTCCAGGGTGTGGTCAGAATTCCAACTGCAGTGTTCTTATTGATTCCGAATGACAGGAGATGACAATGAAAATTTACTTTTGAATAGTCAGAGATGGCAATGTAAACTTTTTTACTTTCTTCCTGCAAGACAAAAACATAGTACCCTACCCTTGGACACCCAATTTCTTGCAGGTCTGCAGAACAGATTAACCCTTTAACATCTCACAAGGTTCTTAATATTAACGAGAATGTACAGCACACAGTGGTCTGCTGATTTGAATTTCTGTAGCTTAAATGTTTTGTACTGCTACTGACAATTTGTGCAGTTCTGTTTTCTTGTTGCCATTTTCCTTTCACCTCATTGCTATGAATTAAACCTAACAATTCTCACGAGTGTTTCATGGAGGCAAGGTCGAGACACTGAGCTCTCACTAATCAACCAACTACTAAGTCTAATCCAGATGACCCAATCCTGCCATTTCCCTACACTGAGTATTCTAGCTACCCTTGTTATTCATACCATTACTGAGCATATAACTGAATCTCCCTGCATTAACATCATGGAGGTTAGCATTGACCAAAATTTAACTCCACCAGCTTTATAAATATTGAGTGATTCAGCTCCTGATCCAAAGCCTGCCCACCCTCTACAAGTCACAATTTAAAATGTGATGAGGTAACCTTGACTTATCTGAATGAGTGAAACTCCAACATTCAAGTTTGACACTATCGAAGACAAAGGAGCCTATTTGATTGGTGTCACATGCACCACCTTCAGTAGTGACTCCCTCCACCATTCACCATTGTCACACAGTGGCAGCAGTGTGTGCTATCTCCAAACTACACTGCAGCAACTTGACTGCCTCCTTCCACAGCATCTTCCAAACTCCTGACCTTTACCACTCAGATGGACAAAGGCAGCACATACATGACATCACCATCACCTGCAAGTTTCCCTCCAAGCCCCACACCACCCTGAAGTGGAACTATATCAGCATGCCTTAACTATCATGAGTATTAGCCCTTCCAAGCAGCACTGAGTATATTGATACAACAGCAGTTAAAATTGGAAGCTCACCGGTATCTTCTCTCACTAATTGGGCAGTTTGACTCCTTGATACGTTACAAAGCTTTCACTTAAAATAAGACAAATGTTAGGTCACTTAATACAAGTAAGGTTTTCCACATTTATGCATTTCAGTTTAACTTCTATTTTTAACCTTTTGTATTGGTAATTATATTTTCCTGAATATTTTCTTGAAAAGTGACTCAGAAACTGAGTTGCCCAGTTGTGCAGCATTAGTTGCTGAATCCCTCATCCCTGTTTTGTCATTTCTGGACACAACTATTCAAAATGATCTCTTGGCTGTCCTCCTATCTTTGACTCTCTTTGAACTTGAACCGCTGCTGATATTCCAACTTGCACTACATTCCCTTCACTCAACATGTCTGTGTTCACTATTTAAAATTCCGTCCTTGTATTGAGAGCCCTCCATGGCTACTAAGTTTCTAACGTCATAATTTTTCTGCCCTCACAACCCTGTGAGGGCTTGGTTCTTGGCTCTCTTCAGTCCTTGCATCTTGCACGTCCCTAACTTTCTTCATTCCTCCTTTGTTTCATTCAGCTGTCTAATTCCCAAGTGATTGAATTCTCCCCAAAACCCCTGTAGTGATTGGAACCAGGTAGATCTTATTGACTCAGATCCTTGATTTGAGTCTGTTCACCTAAGCCAATCAGGGAGCCCTAATTGACAGGGAATTCAGAGTCTCCTAACTTCAGGGACTGACTCTGAGTTGGCTGGCCACAGCCAGTGTGCTGTGCATGTGTAAATGGTGACTTGGTGATGGGACACCAGCCACTGTGCAATTATTTCAACCCCTCTTACTTTATCCTTATCTGGTGAGATGGTCCTTTATAACCTACCTGTTAACAATATCCAAATATTACCTTATTACATAAGGTGTCAAATTTTAATTGATATTGCTGCTATGAAATGTCTGAGCAGGTTTGCAAGTGTGTAACATTGATGAACAGCAAGTGACTCGCTGATCGCGAAAAATTGTCTTAAAGTCATTTGATAGCTAGATCATAATGAGATGATTGCACTTTTATCCCCTTACCCAAAACATCTCATTCCTTAGAGGAATCAAATATCTGAAAAGCAAATAGAATATAAGGAAAACAAAGTATTGGCAAATTACACTTTTTAAAGCAGTTAACACCATTTTGTAATCTATATAGGCATCACTTGCCTTTTGTATGATAAGCCCATTAAGCAATAACCCAATTTAAGGATGTACAGAGTCAGTAATCTTCTCGCCACCTGGGAATGTATTCGAGATACTTGCTAAACTTGGGGACAGTGCTTCCCAAATTTTTCTCCGTTTGACCCCATTTCAAGCTTGGAAATTGACACTGACTTGGTGAGGCCTGTTTGGGGGTGATGTGAGAGCCTACATGTTTAGAGCAGAGTGCAGCTGTTCCAATTCAGTCAGAGCATGCTGACAGCAATGCTGACTCAGCTTGGAATCCCAAAATGTCAGGTTGAGAACCCCACCTGGGGTCCTGACACCCATTTTGGAAACGAGGAGAAGTGCTGTAATAAAGGAATTATGCAGAAACAAATTGTTGTGGCTGATCTCCGATTGTATTTCATTGTGAGTGGTACAGAATATGAGAGACAGTGGTTACGAGGCTTTCAGTTCACTTTTCTTATCCACTTTGTTGACCAAGCATAATCTCTTGTTCACCCCTCACTATCCAAACAAATCAGGTGAAATTAATTGAATCACTTGGACCAAAATGCCCTGAGGAAATCCACCTTTTGGGTAGGATTTGTTGCTCTTTACATGTTACGGATTAAGGGACTCTTGGATACAATGATAGTGACCATACCTGTGAGGTAGAGGATCCAGGATGTGTCATGAGTTTGAAGAAGTTGATTGAAAATATCTTCTTTTTACTGATTGGGTGTGATTTCTCCTGCAGGTAGGAGCTGTTGTTGAAGTGAAGAACCCTGATGGAACATGCCAAGTAGCTGTAATCAATAAGCTGACTGATGCAAGTTGGTACACTGTAGGTAAGACAAAAAGAAATTCTAAAACCTGACCCTTCTTTAAATTTGATCAGATTGTAGAAAGGTATTTGTATTATCACAGGTCTAATGACAGTGGTGGAAAAGCTATTTGAAACTACTTCCTCTTAGCAAAGCATGGATCAAAATTGAAGAGCCCAGATGTATTAAAGGCAGATTGTATTTAACTAACTTGTTTTAAGTTGCTGAGGAGATAGTAGATGTAATGTAGTAGATATTGCACATATGGATTTCATAAGCCATTTGATAAGGTACTGCAAGACATTTATTTCAGGGATAGGAGCATGTGGGATTAAATGAATAGCGATAATGTAGCCAAGAAATAGGAGGCAGTGACTACTTTTGATAAGTATTTTCCTGACTAAAGAGGAGAATGCAGAGGTGATTTCCCCAAAGATCATCACGGTTTGAGGACATCAGTATAATTTCAAAGTCTGGTGGATGATGCAAAACACAGCAATATAGTAAACAGTGAACTGGAAAGCAGATTTCAGGAATCCAAAGACGAGTGAAATGGGAAGACATGGAGGATGCAATTCAATGCTGGCAAGTGTAAATTGATGCATTCTGAGAGAAGCATAATAACTGAGATAAGACTATTTTAAGGAGGTTGAGAGAAACTGATGGAGGAAAAGTAGGTAGAGACTTGGGAGGGTGCATATTTACACTTGTAAAACTGACATGTCAAGTTGACAATGTGGTTAAGAAAGTGGAAGGGAAACCTGGCTTTGTAAATAGGACTTGATAACACAATTCTTCGACTGGAGTATGTTGCATAGTTCTGGACATTAACGATAGGAAAGATGTCAATGCCTTGGAGAAGATACAGGATGATTTCTCAAATGTTAGTGTGGAAAAGGGGTTTTGATTATGTGTGGGAAATTGGAGAAGCTGAAGAAGAGAATTTTAGGGAGCAAAATTAATGGAAATTATCAAATCGTCAGTGATTTTTCTAGAGTAATTAGGTAGCAATTACTCTTCTCACAAGTGGTCCGTAATTAGGGGTTATAAAATGATCGACAGAAAGTACTGAGAAGGAGGTTAAGGTAACAAGTCATGATATTGAGGAGTAACACATCAACATGGATATAAGATTGACTAACTAACAGGAAGATGAGTTTAAATTACTTAATCACTTTCAGGCTGACAAACTGCAGTGGAGGCTGTCATAGAGTGCTTTCCAGCTTGCTCATGTCAGCATCAGCCCACCTCCTTTCTTGCACCTGGTCTGTTACTCCCATCAAAGTGGCACTGCTGGGAAGGTGGTAGGATAATGACACTCATGACCCAAATTCATGATTTGCACTTCAAAGATGAAAATCTAGCCCTTTAGTCAACTGATATTTTGAAGTATCATGCTAACATAAATTGCCTTTGTGAAAGAAACTTGCCTGCATTTCACTGCTTCAGCTGTAGAAGCTGCTGATTTTGCAGACATGTTGTCAGAAATTGGCATTTGAATCATGTGCTACTCGAATATCCTACATGGATAAGATTATATTATTTCATAGAATAACTCTACACCAGAGAAAAAGACCTGACACTTGTAGCTGTTAAAAATCATAATTTGTTTGACTGTTATCCTTACAGCTGTCAAACAACAGTGTGATTTGGTGCCAGTTAGCTCAGGGGAGATGTCAGGGGTGGGTTCTTTACCCAGAGAGTGGTGGGGGCATGGAGTGCGCTGCCCGAGGGAGTGGTAGAGTCAGATTCATTGGCGACCTTTAAGCGGCATTTGGATAGGTACATGGATGGGTGCTTAATCTAGGATAGAAGTTCGGCACAATATCGTGGGCCGAAGGGCCTGTTCTGTGCTGTATTGTTCTATGTTCTATGTTCTATGTACATGTTCCTTTTTTTTTTCAACTCGCTTTAATGCCATTAAGCTTAATTTAAAACAATTCTAGTATCAAAGTTAATAGTTTTATAACTTAACCATTGTAATCTGGCCATGCCTAGTTTAAATTTCCAAGTAGTATAATTGATGTAGTAAGTTGTAAGTTCAGATATAACACAAGTTTAGTCAGTAAGAGTTGGTTTTAGGATGCGCTATTGTATGATTTTTTTTTTCCCCAATGTTTTGTGTGTTGGGAAGGTTTAATCTGAAATGCAGCAAATTTTCTGTGGCAGATTCATCAATAATTCTGCTTAATGGGGGATTTATTTTCTCTTAAGACTAACGTTTGATTTGGGAAATCCCCAGAATGTTTGCAGCCATGGCATGAGTAGAGCTATGAGTTTCATTTTTCACTTTTCAGGCTTTGAGGACAAATGAAAACATGTTACTGCCAGTAAAGTACTCCTGAAATGTAACAAGTGCAACTTTCATGTGGCCAAAAAAATGTTGATAAGTTTTAAAGATGAAAACTGTTTATGTAGGTTGTAACTTTGTGAGCTAACTAATTTATAATAATGGTTAGAAAAACCACTTAGGAGAAAGTGAGGACTGCAGATGCTGGAGATCAGAGCTGAAAATGTGTTGCTGGAAAAGCGCAGCAGGTCAGGCAGCATCCAAGGAGCAGGAGAATTGACGTTTCGGGCATGAGCCCTTCAGGAAGAAAAACCAATTGTAAAGAACTGCATTGTGACCACTTACAATGATGTTGTTACTTGCAAATTCAATATGCTCGGATCTGTACACCAAAAGTCATATTGAAGCCAAAGTGCTTCAGCGATATATGTGGTTTGAATGATTACAGCATGAAAGGAGGCCATTGGCCCACCAAGTAAATGCCAGTTCTCTGAAAGGACAGGTTAGCTCATTCAACTTGTCTATAGCCATGCAAGTAATTTCCCTTTTGAGCTTATCCAATTCACTTTCAAAAACCACGATCTAACATAAACCATTAAGATAATCGTTTTCATTACACTCTCTCTCTCACACACTGAGTAGCTGTCAATACTCAAAAGAAGAAAAAAATATATAATTGCATCAGACTTGGTGCAGTAGGGAGGGAAATTACATTCTTCTGCACACTACATAACATTAAGTTGCTGTCATTTAAAATCCAGTTTTAGATACAGGTAGTTCTCTTATGTTACCATAGTTTGGTTCCTGTGCAATCTTGTTTTAGAAGAAAATTGTGCAGTACCAGCACCATTTAAACTAATGGGACCAGAATCGTGTTCTCGCCAACACGTGCCTTAGGAGAACCACCTGTATTGTATTCTCTCATGTTATTGAAATGGAATTTTACTGTAAAGTAAGTTTTATTTGTGCTCCTGGCTCATCATAGCTTGGCATTCCAAAACTGGATTCTGGCTCAGTGGTGTCAAGTGGTTTGCTGCATGTCCTGATGTCCTCACTAACAATGAGGAAAAAATAAAAGTTTTAAGCTGTCCCTGAGAAATAACGATCATCTTTCAGTCAGTTCTTAGTAGTTTCTAAGAATGTGTGTCCAGCTTATGTGTGCAGGTGCTGATCATGGTGTGCATTTAATGGGTTGAAGGGTAAAAATTGCATGCTGGACGTCATGCCACACATATCTCAGAAAGACTTACAGCTAGCCAGTGAGTATTAGTGAGAATGGACACCATGTATTTTTGGTCAGTTGGATTCAGGCCCATTATATGAATAACAAAATTATAACCAGGGTAAGTTACTTTCATTATCAGTTAACATTGATTCTAGAAAGGCTTATAGTTACTTCTAACCCATATAATCTGCTCAACATTTTGAATGGGTGCGGGCTGCTCCAAATGTACAGGCATATCCAGATTCTTCTTTAAATAATAATACAATAAAGGATAGGTTTTAGTTTTTATTAATTTCCAGTCAGCCACCAGGTTTGGAAGGATATGGCAATGATGAACAAAAACAAAAATCTAACATTTTAGAGAAGTCATATGATGCAAAACTAACATTGGGGTTCACTGGTAGAGGGCATACGTTTAAGATGAGAGGAGAAAGATTTAAAAGGGAAATTGAAAGTCATAGTCATAGAGTTGTACAGCACAGAAACAGACCCTTTGGTCCAACTATTCAATGCTGACCAGATATCCTAAATTAATCCAGTCCCATTTGCCAGCATTTGGCCCATATCTCTCTCTAAAGCCTTCTTTTTCATATATCAATCAAGATGCCTTTTAAATGTTGTAATCCTCCCAGCCTCTACCACTTCCTCTGGCAGCTCATTCCATCTGTGCACCACCGTCTGCATGAAGAAGTTGTCCCTTAGGTCCCTTTTAAATCTTTCCTCTCTCATCTTAAACTATAACCTCTAGTTTTGGACTCTTTCCCCCACCCTGGAGAAAAGATCTTGTCTATTCATTCTATCCACACCCCACATGATTTTATAAACCTCTATAAGGTCACCCCTCAGCCTTCGCTCCAGGGAATATAGCACCAGTCTGTTCAGTCTCTGTCTATAGCTCAAATCCTCAAACCTGGCAACATCCTTGTAAATCTTTTCTTACACCTTTCAAGTTTCACAACATCCTTCTGATAGGAGGGAAACCAGAATTGCATGCAATATTCCAAAAGTGGTCTAACCAATTTCCTTGTACAGCTGCAACATGACCTCCCAACACCTGTACTCCATGTATTGATCAAGTAAAGGCAAGCATACCAAACGTCGCCTTCACTATCCTATCTACCCTTGACTTCACATTCAAGGAACAATGAACCTGCACTCCAAAGTCTTTTATTTCGCAACACTCTCCAGGACCTTACCATTAAGTATATAATTCCCGCTCTGATTTGCTTTCCAAAATGCAGCACCTCACATTTATCTAAATGAAACTCCATCTGCCACTCATTGGCCCATCTGATCAAGATCCAGTTGTACTCTGAGGTAACTTTCTTTGCTGTCTGCTACACCTCCAATTTTGGTGTCATCTGCAAACTTAGTAACCATACCCTCTGGGTTCACATCCAAATTTATACAAATGACAAAAAGCACTGCACCCAGCACTGATCCTTGCGGAACACCACTGATCACAGGCCTCCAATCTGTCAAGCAACTCTGTACTACCACTGCCCTCTGTCTTCTATCTTCAATCCAGTTCTGAATCTGACGAGTTAGTTTTCCCTCTATGCTGTGTGATCTAACCTTGGTTAACTAGTCTGTCATGAAGAACCTTTTTGAATGCCTTACTGAAATCTACTACGATCACGTCCACTGCTCTGCCCTCATCAGTGCTCTTTGTTACTTCTTAAAAAAAATCCTCAGTCAAGTTCGTGAGACATGATTTGCCACACACAAAGCCATGCTGACTATCCCTAATCAGTCCTTGCCTTTCCAAATACATGAAAATCCTGTCTGTTAGGATTTCCTCTGACAATGTGTTAGCTGAAATTGGAGCTAATAGACAAATTATTGACCTGAGGGCAGAGATTGATTTGACAAGGATAATTGTTCTGTACTTGCATTAGAAAGAAGTGATTAGTGGTATTACACAAAAATCTTAATGTCAGTGATGGACTTCCAGAGAAGTGAGTTAATGCATTTGGGAAATTTCAAGGGAATACACTATCAGCAATAGGATACTGAGAATTGTCCAAGAATGATGGTACCTTGGATTAAATATTTTCAGATTCCTTAAGGTAATCGAACAGGTTGACCAGGTAGTCAAGAAACCATATGGGATACTTACCTTTATTAGTGGATACATAGGATATGAGAGCTCAAGAGATTTTGCTGAAACTGTATTAACCATTAGTCAGGCCAGAGCTAGAATGCAATGTACATTTCATAACACTACACTGTAGGAATGATGAGGAAGATTACTGAGGATATTCCCGGATATTGCCTAAAATGGAGAATTTTGCTTATAAAGAAAGATTGGATAGTATGACATGTTTTCTTTGGAATAGAGGAAGCAGATTGGACTGTTTTAAAATTGCAAAGTTTAAATAGAATGCCATATTCCTCTCATAGTTCCCTAGGTTATATGGATTTCAGAACTATGTTAAGAGCAGATTAGAGGATAAATGTTTCCATGCAGAGGATGGTGGGGATCTGGAACTCCCAACCTCAAGTGTGATGGAGGAAGCAAGCCTTTAATACTTGGACATGAAGATACGTGCCGTAACATTCTGGGTCTGCAGACCAAAAGCTAGAAAGTTGGATTGGGTAGGATGGCCACTTGGCTGTTCTTCTGTGTCTTAGATTTTTATGAATCAACTATTCACTATGTTAATTAATAACTTGAATAAGTGATATTTAAATTTGCTGATGATTCAGAGACTGGTGACATAGAAGATCATGTCGTTGTAAGTTTAAAATTACCAGAAGACATCATTGGATTAAGTGAGTGAACAAAATTGTGACACATGTATTTTAGGACAGGTAGGCAAGAGGTATACGCTTTAAACCAAAGATAAAATGAATCCACGTAGTTTTAAATATTGAAACATTTGACATAGTGAAGGTTCCGAGTGACTTGTGGAGAAGAAATCAATACAAGAGTGCATAGGTACAAAAAAATCCAAAAGACAAATCAAGCGTTAAGCTTTCTATCTTGTGGGTGAGGACTTAAAGGGAGAGAAGGTTTTGCTACTATGATACAAACCCTTGTTTGTTTACATCTGGAGGACAGTTTATATTTTAAGGGCATTGCATGTATATTGATCCTGGCAAGAATGCAGCAAAGATTCACGAGACTGTTTCCAGGGCTACAAGGATCAAATTATGAGGAGAGGTTACTTTCCATGGAATATAAAAGGTAGAGGGGGTAATTTTAAGTGAAACATTTAAGATTTTGAAAAAAAAGCTGCTGGAAGTGACAGATGGATAGATAGGAACTTGGTTCTGATAGCATGGGAGCCTAGAAAAAGGGCTATATATTTAAATCAAAGCCATGTTACTTAAGGAGAGAAGGTAGTGTACGTGTTTGCATGAATAGCAGTGGAGATGTGTAACTTTCTGCCACAAAAAGGTAAATGTGAGCTCAGGTCATGATTTTAACTGTCAGATTGATCAGTTTCTGCTGGACAAGGATATTAAGGGTTACATGGCAGTAGATAGATTTAGGATGTAGATCAGCCATGATCTGACAGAATGGCTAAAGGGGCTGAATGACCTGCTTCTATGCACTCCAGTCCCAGATGGGGACTGGTTGGATTAAAAGTGAACTTCAATTATTGCATAAATGAATCTGACATCCTCAGAATGATGAGTAATTTTTGTGGGTAATTTGACCAGTGCTGCATTTCTCTACAGTTTTTGATGATGGCGATGAGAGAACACTGAGACGGACTTCGCTCTGCCTGAAAGGGGAGAGACACTTTGCAGAGAGTGAGGTTAGTGGAGAAATTAAGCATGACCAGTGGCCAACTTTATCCGGTGTTTTCCACAGATACAATAACCAGTGATTTGCTTAATGTTTTAGACACTTGACCAGTTGCCTCTTACTAATCCAGAACACTTTGGCACCCCTGTGATCGGAAAGAAATCTAACCGGGGAAGAAGGTCCAATCCACTGTGAGTAATAATTTATAATGCACGTCTCTAGCAAGATATTCCTTTTTAAGCATGAATTTTCATGTGTAGATTTAAATTTCTATGCATATCTACAAATGTTTTGTGCCTAATTTTATTTTCCCTGTTTTTTTACTTAATTATTCTTGCTAGAGTTCACAAATAATCTTTTCCATACCCTTGTTGCCCAATGTCTACAATTTTTAAAATAAATTCTCATCTTTGAAGTATTTAGTGCATTGTTTTCACCAGAGCTCTGAAAAGTGAAAATGTTTGCATATAGCAAATCAGTTGGGCCAAATATAAGACCTGCTTTATATGGATGCCTCAAATAGTGATTTAAATTTTTTAAAACTTCTTATCATATCAATAATTATACAGCAATGAATTTATCCTACTAAGACTTACACATCATATATTCCTGAGCATTCACTTCTTAGATAAATAGTTTATCACCTGTCAGGATGATTTCACTCCTGCCAACAGAGGCACTGCAAGGCCACTACCTTTGTACATGTACTTGTATTTACATCAAAGGAGAATTCAAGTTTAAAGTTTACCTCTGCTACATACTTGTGTGCACAGCAGTGAATGATGGTATGCAAAAATGTCTTGGAGGCATAGAGATGTACAGCATGGAAACAGACCCTTCTGTCCAACCTGTCCATGCCGACCAGATATCCCAACCCAATCTAGTCCCATGTGCCAGCACCCGGCTCATATCCCTCCAAACCCTTCCTATTCATATACCCATCCAAATGCCTCTTTAATGTTGTAATTGTACAAGCCTCCACCACATCCTCTGGCAGCTCATTCCATACACGTACCACCCTCTATGTGAAAACGTTGCCTCTTATGTCTCTTTTATATCTTTCCCCTCTCACCTTAAACTTATGCCCTCTAGTTCTGGACTCCCCGATCCCAGGGAAAAGACTTTGTCTATTTATCCTATTTATGCCACTTATAATTTTGTAAACCTCTATCAGGTCACCCCTCAGTCTCCGACGGTCGAGGGAAAACAGCCCCAGCCTGTTCAGCCTCTCCTTGTAGCTCAGACCCTCCGACCCTGGCAACATCCTTGTAAATCTTTTCTGAACCCTTTCAAGTTTCACAACATCTTTCCGATAGGAAGGAGACTAGAATTGCACGCAATATTCCAACAGTGGCCTAACCAATATCCTGTACAGCCGCAACATGACCTCCCAACTCCTGTACTCAATACTCTTGACCAATAAAGGAAAGCATACCAAACGCCTTCTTCACTATCCTATCTACCTGCGACTCCACTTTCAAGGAGCTATGAACCTGCACTCCAAGGTCTCTTTGTTCAGCAACACTCCCTAGGACCTTACCATTAAGTGTATCAGATTTGCTAAGATTTGCTTTCCCAAAATGTAGCACCTCACATTTATCTGAATTAAACTCCATCTGCCTCTTCTCAGCCTATTGGCCTATCTGGTCCAGATCCTGTTGTAATCTGAGGTAACCCTTTTCGCTGTCCACTACACCTCCAATTTTGGTGTCACCTGCAAACTTACTAACTGTACCTCTTATGCTCGCATCCAAATCATTTATGTAAATGACAAAACGTAGAGGGCCCAATACCGATCCTTGTCAAAGACTGATCCAGATTTCAAGCTTAATACTGTATCAGTTTCAATACAAAGAAAGTAAGTCCTTAATAATGTAGCACATTTAACTACAACCAGATGTTCCAAGGAGCTTTGCACCAATGAAGTACTGTCTTTCAAGTTTAGTCACAGTAGCATTGTTGGAGAAGCAGCAGCTAGACCACAAGTAGGAACCTCCTGCCAGTTGGACTAATTCAACAACCTGATGATCTATTAACGTTCGGTGGAGATAAATATAGGCAAGGACACCAGGAATAACTCCTATTTTTGTTTGAAATAGTGTCATGGGAGAGCAGTGCAGCACTCCCCAGTTCTGCTCTGGGCTGTCAGAATTTTGTGCATTGCTGCCTGGACCAGAATTTTATTGACCATCCCTAATGGTACAGCGGATAGTTAAGAGTCAGCTCAGAACTGCTCACAGTACTCTAAGTGGAGTTTTGTACAACTGCAGTGTCACATCCGCAATCCTATACTCCAGCCCTTTAGATGTGAAGGCCGACATTTCATTAGCTTTCTTGACTAATATCTTAATATATTTTAAAGGGCAATTCATCTGAAACTCAAATCCCGTTGGACACCCACTGTATTTTACCTTGTGCCCTTTTAAACAAAAAGTATCTTGATCTATTCTTTTTTGGTCTGAAATGGATAACCTCGAACTTGTACTAAAATCCATCAGCCACAGCTTTGCCCAGTCACCAAATCTATCAATATCTAGTTGTAATTGTATGCCATTGTCAAAACTGTCTATATTCTGCCCAATTTTGTTATCAACAAATTTTGATATTTCACATTTTAATTTTGTCATCAAATTATTAATGAATATTGTGAATAATTGAGGCACCAACTCACATTCCTATGGGACACCACTAGTCATGTCCTGTCTGTTTGAGTACTTACCCGTTATTCCAGTTCTGTTTACTGCAAAACAACCAATAAGTTGCTCTCAGTTCTGTGCACTCCACCTTAACTAACAGTCTCTTGTGTGGAACTTTATCAAAACCATCTGGAAGTCCATCTAAGCAACATCCATTGACTTAGCTCATCCATTATCTTTGTTACCTCCCTCAACAATTGACAACGATTTCATGGTTGTGATTAGACACTTAATTCCAGCATTTTTTAAAAATTGAATTCCATTTCCACCATCTGTTGTAGTAGGATTCAAGCTCAGGTGGTCCTCAGGCCATTGCCTGGTTCTCTGGATTAATAGTCTAGTCAGAATACTGTATACTATCAGCACCCTTATGCGCTCCCCCAACCACCTTCCCCAAGCCCTCTGCTCTTTGTTTCACTATCAACAATGCTGAACTTTAGGATTACGTGCATTAAATCTGCTGAAGAACATCCCAGAGTCACTAATCGACTTACAGGAATGTTGTGTATGTCATATTAGAACGGTTAATGTCTAATCCATTTCTGAACGATTAATCTTTGTCATTAACTGCAGATATAAAGCTGAAAGTAGCAGCTCAAAGTGTGACCGTCCTGTTCAATTAAAAAGGTAAGCAAACATTTAATTTTGAACATTGTGCAGAGTTTTGTGGTGAAGATGTACCTGTGTTACAATTTGTAAGCCTGCCGTGGTCTCTAGAATTATCAAAAAATGTTCATTGAATGCAAAATATTTGTCTTTGGATTGCTAATTAAAATGTTGGTGGGAATTACTGCATGGTCACAGCATTATGGTTGTGTTCTGCTAAAAATAATAGCATGCATGCTCTTTAGGGTTTACTTTAACAAGTTCTGCTCTGTTTCACAAAAAAATACTATCCAACATATATGCAGTGTGTGTATATAAGCTGCATGTGTAAGCAGAAATAGTGCATCATTTGGGCTTTTAAAATAGGAGATGAAGTGAGATTTGATCTAAAGACAATTAATCAGCAAGGCACTTAATTTATAAAATCTGAGGAGCACTAATCCTATTAACAAATTCTCAGCTGTTCTTTGCCTACTCTCAAAGCACATTGAAAGAAAGCCATCAATACAAATCCTGTTCTCCAAACATGTTTGGCCTTTCAAGAGGGCCCGTCCAAGTAAGACTCGCTGACTGGCATCTGCTTCAGTACAAAGCCCTTTCCCACTATCACATAGAGGTTTTGCTGACCAACTGCATGTGGTCACCCAAAACTGCTTTTACAGACACTTGTCTGCAAGCATACACCTTTCTGCATGATAACTGTTCAAATTTGGGTCAGGTGCCTTTATTCCAAATCTCATTGCCAGCCAAGTTATTCAATGTTGGAATACACTGAACACAATGGAAAATGTGGTAACTTTCTGACTTCTGTTTTTGTGCCTAGTGTTCAGTTGCTGTCAGACACTCATGTTCAGATTGTACTATATTTTTGTCGTGCGTGCAAGCCTACTGTGATTTGTATCTTTTCATCCTCTGGACTTGACACAGTTAAACAGAATATCAGTCTTGATCAGTTGTCTTATTTCTTCGTAGTCCTGATGATGAAGAAGAGTCATCTTCATCCAGTGATGAGGATGATGAAGAAAGAAGATTAAATGATGAACTAATTGGTAAAATTGTCTGTGTGGAGTGTGCAAATGGAGACAAAAGGAAGACCTCACGGTACCCAGCTCTGGTGAGTATTGAACATTTGCTGTTAAGACTGGAGTCGATTTCAATATGGAGATTTGTAATGAGGAGCTTTGTAAACCACAGCCAAATTTGTTCCATGTTACTGTCCCATGGTATAGAAACATCAGGGAACTTGACCTATATTGCTCATGAGGGATTGGATTTCATTAAATTAAACCAAGTAGCTGAAATATTGGTACAGCTTAAAACTCTTAACTAAATTTCACTCTAAATCCTGTTGAAAATAAATCCAGTAGAATGTAGTGACGTATTGGAAATGAACCAATATCCACACTCCATTTTAGTTTATTTAGAGTGAAACACTTCTCTCTTTGATATTTTTACCTGCAAGGTTATAGTCTTTTGTTTATTATTCTGTCACTTCATGTTATCTTCTTTCAAATGCAACTGGCAAACAAAAACCTTTTTTTTTCTCTTTTTGTTTTGTTCCTGAAGGTAATTTCTCCAGACTGCAGTGATGAAGTCACAGTGAAAAAGGACAGCGTGTTGGTTCGCTCTTTCAAGGATGGCAAATTGTGAGTATTTGCATAATCTAGATTTATGAAAAAATTTCTGCAACATGGGGCTCATCTTAAAATACAGCCCTGCTGATCATACAATGATTTCTGTTGTGCAGCATATCTGTCCTGTGTTTGGCTGATTAAGGTACAGTAAAGTCATATATATATATATAGAGAGATAGAGAGAGAGAGAGAGAGAGAGAGAGAGAGAGAGAGAGAGATGACTGGTTGTGGTTTAACCCTTTGAGTCACCACGCCTCAGATGAAGGGAGAGTTTGAGAAGGACAGTCTTTCATGGTAATCTCAGCTGATGCAGGATTTGAACCCATGCTGTTGGTTCATTCTGCTGATTAAAGGTCAACTACCAACAGTGTTTTGCTTCTCAAAGGGGTGTGTGTGTGTGTGTGTGTGTGTGTGTGTGTGTGTGTGTGTGTGTGTGTGTGAGATATGCCTCAAAGACACTACCATATCAGAATTCAGCACTACACCAACCACAAGTATGTGATTTGTACAACAGGCTTGAAAGTGAGGTAGCTTCCCTAATGAGTTGAAATTAAACAGAGAGCTAATCTGTATGCAGTATGAACTTCAATTATGAAATTAAAAACAGAATGTGCTGACTGTATCAGGCAGAATTATCTGAATGACAAAACAGGGTAATGTTTTAGACAGAGACCTTTCAATTGAAAATATTGTTCTTCAGTCGTGATGTAATTTAATACATTGCAGTAGGAATGCAAAGGCCATACGTACAAATGGTGTGTGCAGCTAGGGTAGAAGTAGTCAAACCCTGGGGCATTGGCAGTACAGTATAGTAATCCACCATTGATTCAGTTTGTCAGGAAAACTTAAATCTTCATGGTAACCCATAACTTAATAGTTTTTATTGTATTTAGAATTTTTAGATGCCAGCAAAGTTCAGTTATAAGATTTTTTTTGTTTCATTCTGAGTTTTCTGGTAATACGGTAGTTACAATTCTGCATTAGTTAGAAATATTCAAAAGTTACAACACTGAGACGATTCAGCCTAACCAGTCCTTCTCAGCATTTGTTGGTTCAAGTCATACTTATCCATCCTGCTCCCATGTACCTTCAATCCTTTCCCTTCATTCACCTATACAATCTAAACCTTCACGGTGGCACAGTGGTTAGCACTGCTGCCTCACAGCGCCAGAGACCTGGGTTCAATTCCTGCCTCAGGCGACTGACTGTGTGGAGTTTGCACATTCTCCCCATGTCTGTGTGGGTTTCCTCCGGGTGCTCCGGTTTCCTCCCACAGTCCAAAGATGTGCAGGTCAGGTGAATTGGCCATGCTAAATTGCCCATAGTGTTAGGTAAGGGGTAGATGTAGGGGTATAGGTGGGTTGCACTTCGGCGGGGCGGTGTGGACTTGTTGGGCCGACGGGCCTGTTTCCACACTAAGTAATCTAATCTAATCTAATCACTAACTCAGACAGCCAGTACTCTGCTCACAACTAAGTGTGAATGTGTTTCTCCTGTTAAGTCTTAGATTAAAAGTTATATTTCTGGATCCTTGTTCAAAATCCCTCACCTGCTGAAAATAGTCCTATTCTAATTTGCCACATCTATTTGCAATTTCTCATATTAGGCTACATTCTTGTGAAACCCTTTTCATTCTCTATAGCCTCAATAGTCTCCCAGTTGTGTAGCAATCATACGAATAAATGTCTAACTAAGTTTTTAATAAGATTTTACATGGGTGCATCCTGATTTCTTACGTTTTGTTCCAAAAGTTGTGGATCATAAAAGCTAAAGTTCCTCAAATTTTTTTTCACCAGAGAATATACTTTTTCACCCCCACTCCTCTGCACACAGCATATTTTCAACATCTATGCTGATGACACCCACATCTGTCTTTCTGCTGCCTTTCTTGACCTTTTGACCTATTTGCAAATTGTCAAGTTGCTTGTTTGACATTGAGTACTGGATGAGCAGAAATTGCCTTGCAACAAAGTAAAGTGGAGACACAATTGATTATTTGTGCCACCGGTCACATACAACTTTCTTTAGCTAATGATCCCATTGTTCTCACTGATATATATCTGAGGCTGAATCAGCCTGTTCACATTCTTGATGTTGTACTTAATTCCAATCACTGGTCAACCTAATTCTACCTTAATAAAATTAGCCATCTGTTACTGAAACCTTAACGGTCCCTCTTGTAACTTCTCCATTTAGTCATTCCAATGCTCCCTTGACTGGCATTTCATCTTTCATCCCCCATAAACTTGAGCTTATCCAAAAATCTTCTGGCACCTCCACTCCTCACCATCCGTATTCACTGGCCCATAGTGCCTCCAGATCTGACATAGTACAAATTAAAAACTTTTTTTTTCAGTCTAGCCATCAATTTCTCCGATATTAGAATCCTCAGATTTGTGTGCTTTGCCAATTTTGACCTCTGTGGGTCTATGATTTTACTTGCTGCACCACTGCTGGTGGAGTTAGCAGCTACTGAGATCTTGAGGACTGTGGAATTCTATCACTAAACCTCTATCTCCTTTTCTTTCCTCCTTTTAAGAAAATCCTTAAATCTTAGTTTGACAGGAGTTTTAGCCTCTGTCCTAATTTTGCCACAGCTTGATATCAAACCTTGTTTGATGTTCCTGTGAAATGCCTTAATGTACTTTACTACATAAAAGACACTGTATAAACGCATTTTTGTTAATAATGAATTGCATCTCCATTTGTTTTAGCTAGTTTCCCAACTCGATGATAATCCTTCACAACTTATTTTGTTCTTCAAAAGGATTAAATGTTAGAAGTAAGTTTTAATCCTGTATCCAAAGCATAGATGGAGACAACAAACAGAATTAGCCCAACAATCTAAACCTACAGGACACCACCACCCACTTCCAACTGCTCTGAAAACTGCTCATAGCTCCTACTGTGTTTGCTTCCTTCGGACTAATTTGTAATCCAATTATCTTCCCCGAATTTCATTTCCTGTAATCTTTGGCAATAGTGTCAAATGTGCTTCTTGCCAAGCCAGTGTCATTGATTTCCACCACAAACTTTGTTCTCTTGCCACAAATTCTATCCACACTCTCACTAAGTGCCTGAGGATAAAATACTGATGAGGAAAGAATCTAGTTAGACTTTTCCAGTCAGAATTTTGTTTCCAGTTCATGCACCTCAAACTCTAATGCCACTTATTCTCGTTCCCAATTTTTGTACACCTGGCTCTGACCTAATTATCTCTCTCCTAACCTATTACTGTCACTTGATCTCCAATTACACATGGTCCTGGGCATACCTGCCAGACCCTTCTAGACACTTCTTTTTATTTTCCTTTTAAAAAATAAAACAAAATTATAAAACAACAGCATACTGCACAAAATTATAACATTTTATCTTCCCTTTCCTCCTATACATTAAAGTTCCCAGTATCCTCTTTCCAGCATTCCTATTAGTGTTTGAAGCTTGCTCCTTCTTTTGTAAAATTAACAGATGGCTGTCTGCCATCCAGTCATTGCATTTTGGAGACTTTTCCATTCTGGATCATCTGTTTTAAAACTGCAATACTGATTTAGTCTTTTTGTCATTCACATGTTTTGTCAAATATATGGTATCCCATATATGTGAGTTATTATTGATTATAGCACACAATGAATATTACTACTGATTCCCTTTTTGGTTTTGGAATTTCTTCCAATAATTTCACAAAGAAAAATGCCATATCTACCACTTTGCTGATACTTTTAGCTTCCTATGTTAAAGAGCAACATTTACCTCACTCTCTCAAAAGAAAAAATTATAACCCCTCCTACATCAGAAACATTTATATGAGGAGCATCACTAAAATCAATAGCTTTCTTGTTCCTGATATCTCCCAGTGATAGAAATTATTTAAAATGTTCTGTTTTTCATTTTTGCAATGGTTTTGTTTGCTGAAATAATATCTTCCTCCTTGGGATTTTTCATTGATGTGCTCTACTCTGTCTTCAGAACTGGTATCTGGTCTTTTTGGGTGCCCAATCAATTCAGCAATCCAATTTGACTTCACAATTCCTCCATTTCAGCTTTAGAAGTTACTGCCCGTTTTTTGAGGCTCTACCTTAACTAACTGCAATGGGGTGAACATCTTCTAAATAAGATTAATGTGAAGTGACGCTTGATCCATTCTGTGTGATTTCCAATCTCATGTAATGAAAACATGAGTTGAATATTAAGGTAGGCTTTAGAGGCTTTTAAGGCCATATTTTCAAATTCACTGCTTCCACCCCATTTAAAAAATGTATTTGCAAGAAACACAAGCTTGCCAGAAATCTGACCCCCATGGTGCTAGTAAAGCATAGCAGCTTTTGTTTTCAGCTGGAGACAGACTAGTTTTAATAAACCTTACTCCAGAAGTACTAAACTTTATGAAAAGCAGTTCAACTATATGTGCATTTATTAACCTTCCAGAGTATGTCCATTGCATTTAGTGTGACTTTTGGAAGGCACAGAACTGCTTCCTCTTTGAGTTAATCTGCTGCAAAATGCAGTTTTAATATCACTTGATGTATATTCCAAGTGTTTGTGGTTAACAAAACCAAGAAAATCTTCAAAATTGCTTTGCCTGGCACCAGCAAGTTTATTGTTTTGTCTGGTTTCCCCCAGACCACGCTCCAAGTTTTGCTTGAAAAGCCTTATGCGACTAGATTTGCTTCGGCCTTAAGTCCTGTCAAAAGATATGTATTCCATGACTATCTACTTTTGTGATAAGCCAGGTTGTCTCATGTCAGCACTTCTGCATACACTCTCATTCTTTCCAACTCTGTAATTCATGCTGTTTGGCAGTTTTTATGATCTTGTTATCCCATTTGTTTGGAGCTAGTAGGACTTCTACTCAATTCTGAGGAACCCGAAACGTTAACTCCGATTTCTGTCCACAGATGCTGCCAGACCTGCTGAGCCATTCCAGCAATTTCTGTCTTTGTTTTGGTTTTCCACTCCTGTTGATTTTCTGACTTTCACTGTATTTCTTGATCTTGTTAAGCTTTGCCCTCAGTTTTGCCTTCTCTGTGTTTTCCATAGAATTCATAGAATAGAACCCTATGTTGTGGAAACAGGCCATTCAGCCCAACAGGTCCAAACAGACTAAAGTGCATCCTACCCCTACCCTTTCCCTGTCATCCTACATTTCCCATGGCTAACGCACCTAACCTGAATACTATGGGACAATTTATAATGGTCAAGCCACCTAACGTTCACATCTTTGGACAGTGGGAGGAAACCAGGGCAACTAGCGGAAACCCACATAGATATGGGGAGAAGGGGCAACCTCCACAAGGACAGTTGCCGGAGAGCGGAATCGAACCTGGCACTGAGAGGCAGCAGGGCTAACCTCTGAGCCACTTATACTACCCTTTTTCTTTGGATCTCAACGCGCCCCCACCCCCCCCCGCCAAATTAGTTTGAGGCCTCCCTGCAAAGATGTTGCTCCCATTCCGATTCAGATGCAACCCATTCACCCTGCACAGGTCCCACTTTCCCAAGATGTCCCAGAAATCTAAAGCTGTTGCACCGTCTTTCCAGCTATGCATTCATCCAAATTAACTTCCTATTTATTTTGGATCATTACTGTTTGATCTTCCCTCTCTTAATAAAAGTACTGCTTTCAATGTTTGTGTTCTCTTTCCAAAGTTGTATTTTTTCCAAAAGCCTCTTCTGAGCTTACACTGCACTTACTTGCTGTCTTTTCTTTTAGTACTTGATGTTCCCAATCCACAGGCCTAACCTTCTGCTCCTCAGCCAATATATACAACCAATAACATTTTCCATTGGCCTTCCCTGCCCCACTTAGAACAGTTATGTTTCGCCACCGACTCTCCCTTTCCGGTGAATATTTGATTTTTAATATCCACTTTTTTGGTAATTGTCCATTGGTACTGATTGCCTTGTCTTCATCAGAATATCAGCTTCATTAGAACTGGTCTGTCCTTCATCAGACAAGCCAACAATCACGACAGTCTTTGTGGGCGGCACAGTGGCACAGTGGTTAGCACTGCTGCCTCGCAGCGCCAGAGACCTGGGTTCAATTCCCGCCTCAGGCAACTGACTGTGTGGAGTTTGCACGTTATCCCCGTGTCTGCGTGGGTTTCCTCCGGGTGCTCCGGTTTCCTCCCACAGTCCAAAGATGTGCAGGCCAGGTGAATTGGCCATGCTAAATTGCCTGTAGTGTTAGGTAAGGGGCAAATGTAGGGGTATGGGTGGGTTGCGCTTAGGTGGGTCAGTGTGGACTTGTTGGACCGAAGGGCCTGTTTCCACACTGTAATGTAATCTAATCTAATCTGTAATCTAATCTAATCATTGGATCTATGCAACATATAGTCATGAGAGAGACAGAGAGCCAATTCAGATCAATTTACCCATCGCTATATTCACAGCACAGAGGAATTAAAGATTTCAGAAATTCTCAAAATTGTTCCTATTGTTCCTAACCAGACTTTGAGAATAACTAATACCAGACACCAAATTGATAGCTTAAACAAAAGAATTAACAATTTGTGAAAAATACAGTACCTTCACCTCATTGTTCTGCTAATTGAATGCCTGTGACTTCAACTCATCCTTCATTGATTCTAGTCCCCACTCTAATGTAGATAGGCACAGTTGAGGAATAAATCTGAAAAAAAAATTAAAGGATATATAACTGGCCTGTTCAATTAAGCAGTCTTCCTGATTCATCATAATGTGGGCATGTGGGATTGTATCTTGCTTGGATTCTGAAGTCAGTGCAAAAGCTTCCAGTAAACTCAGAGGAAAGCTAATTTATTTCTTACAACTGAAATTCTATTTGCCTAAGTTTCAAAAGTTGATAATAGGAGGGCAACCAGAGAGCAAATGAATCACCACCTTATTGCTGTGGTAGCCATAATCTTTCTGATTAAAAAAATACAGTTGTTAGACCAGTTAACATTGAACATTATGCTTCCCTGAAGTCGAAATGTCTGTTGAATACTTTGAACAAGAATCGACCAGTAATCAAACTCCAGGCCTGGCTTTGTAAACCAATCTCAGTTTGTTTGCTTTCTTTTTTTTAGAAAGAGAAAGCTGTGACTCAGTCCAAAAGTCACCCTTGAGTTCTCAGTTCCAGAGTGAAAATAAAAATAAATTGTGATCTCAGTAGAGGTACCTAGTATTTTCTATAACACTGAGTCTACAAATTTGTAGTTCAAATCCAATAACCTTGAAGAGTGTACCTGAAACCCCTGAAGTCTAGTTGCACAATTATTGGTTTTTCATCTTTACCAAAGAACCTTCAACAGCACCTCCACCCTTTTACGCTCCTTTCTTTCTTTTACAATAAATCATATCCCCTTTTTATGAAACTGGATTGCCAAATTTTTTCCAATACTTCAGCTTTAAAGAAAACCTGTCTTGCCTCATACATTGTATTCAGACGCTCTGAAAGAATAGAGCTAATTATCATCACTTCACAAACTTGAACATTGACATTTATCACTGGTAGTTTAAAAAAAACAGCCACTAGTTATGCATTCTACCAAGCATCCATGTTAGTAATAACAGCATATCACTGGGTATCACATCTATGCCCATGAATTGATTGATTCTGACCATCATACAAGGAAATACATATTGTTTTTAAAAACAATTTTACTGTTTTATCATTCTAAAACTTGAAACTGGTGGAACTGTCAAATTCCTTCATTTTGTTCCAACGTTATTACTCTGGCAATCTAGTTATTTTAAGCAATGTATTCGTACACCTTGACATACACACATTGTCTAATACTGCAAAATTCTACCGCCAACTTATTCATCATAAATGATTCAGACTTGAATGTAGAAGTTGATCACCAATTTTCACATCATCCATGAAGTTAGTCAGGTGGTAAATAGTGAAATAGACAGACTTAGGAGTATACAAATGGGCTGGTCACATGGGCTGATCAATGGCAAATGGGATTTATTCTGGATAAGAGTAAGGTGATATATCCGGACAGGACAAATGTGGCGAGGAAATGTATACAGAATGGTAAGACTTTGGGGAGCGCTGAGGATCAGAGGGACCTTGGTATGCATGTTCACTGGTCCATTAAGGTAGTAGGACAGGACGATCTCATGGTTAACCAGTCATAAGGGATATTTGCCTCTATTAGCTGAGACACCAAGTTTAAGAGCAGGAAGATAATGCTGGAACTCTTTAAAATATTGGTTAGGTAATACATGGAATCCACATTATAGAAGGGATGTGATAGCACTGGAGAAATTGCAAAGGAGATTTACCAGGATGTTGTCTTGGCTGGAGGATTTTAGTTATGAAGAGAGATTGGATAGTCTAAAGTAGTTTTCCTTGGAGCAGAGGATACTGAGTGCATCATGGTTCATATGTATAAAATTATGGGGTGTGAATCCTGGCCTTCTGGTCCAGAGGTGGGGGCACTACCACTGCACCATGAATCCCTCCCACCACATTTTCACACCTCTGAATAAAGATGCCATCTAAATTCAATTTGTGTTCACTAACTGTTGTCTTTATAACCATGGCTGTACATTTGGTCTCCAGTTGACAAGCTGGTTGATGCAACATAGCTGCACGAATTGATTGTATTTCATTGTGTTTAGAAAAATGGGGGTCCAGTTGATATTTGACTTGGAACTATCCTGTATCTCAGCATGTGGCTGCACTTCTGGTTCTGCTGTCCCAACAGAGCTATGATTGATTTGTTGCAGGGTGGCTGTACCCAGGAAGGACATTGCAGAATTTAACAGCGAGATGGCCTCAAAATATGATACAGCAATGAAGGAAGGTAAAAAGAATTATACTTTATAAGACTAAACTAACAAGCAAAAATACCAGTTGATATTATTTCAATTGTTCTGATGCAGAAAATCACTGGTAAAACTTAGTGCAATTACAGATAATTTGCAAATAATCCTAGAATTGTGATGGGAAATGGATATAAGAACATGGTAATAGATGTTCTAGTCTCTTTGCAATTCGGAGAGATCATGACTGGTCTGTATCTTAACTCCCATCTGATCTCCTTGACTCTGAACTTTACTAGTCATCCATAACGATTTTTAATGAATTTAGTTAAAGCACTTGGTAGAGAGACTGCACCTGTTCCTCAGTAATGTTATGCATTTCTACACTCTAAATGCTGATATGAATGTAACTGTCTATATTAATTGATCAACCTTAAACTTAATGAGCTGAGTTTATTGTTGTGCCCTTTATTATAGTTGCAATTAAGTTTAGATGGAATGATACAGTACAGAAGGTGCCCCCCCCCCCCCCCCCCCCCACTGTCTTTCGGGTGAAATGTCAAACAAGGTCACATCTGCTGCCTCAGGTGGATATAAAAGATCCCATGGAACTAATTTGAAGGAGAATGGAGGAGTTATCCCTTGTTTGACATCACAAAAAAAACTACAGTGCTGTTTGTGGGAGTTTCCTGGATGCAAACTATTTGGCATGTTTCTTACTTTAAAACAGTACCTCCACTTTAACAAGAACATCATGGCTTCACAGCATTTTGAGGCATTCAGTGGTCATGAAAAGTGTAGCACAAATTCAAGTCTTCCTTCCATTTGGCCCATCACGCTTCTGTCAACTCTTTACATGATCACTCAATTAATCCCATTTTCTCTGCCCTTTTTTTTGCAAATGTTGACTCCATTTCTCGTTGATAATTGTTATTGAATCATCTTCCACCAGCCCTTTCAGACTGTACGTTCTGGACCGAATGTTTAATACTCTACTCTGCTAGATTGTGCTGATACTGAGTGAGCAGCAGTTACAATTGCATTCTCCTTCACTGACTAAAATAAGCACAAACACATCCAAATGTGAAATAACATCTTCGTGACTGTTTAAACTGTTTGTTTTTTTTTGTCCCTCCCTCCTGTGCCCCCCTGTGGTTCCTTTTGACTGTAGCTGATTGACATAACAAACTGTTTTAAAATGTGACCATAAATAAGGGATATCTATTGGGTTGGAATTTTCAGCATTGGATCAAGCTTTAGAGTTCTTGAAGAGTGGTGCTATCCCCAATAATTGGAAGACTGAGCTGAAAGAAGAGAGCTCAAGCAGTGATGAAGAGGGACGTGATGAAGAAGAGAGCAGTGAGGAGGAGGTGAGCATTTGATTTTGAGCACGAGGACTGAGTTGTTTGTTAAATGTTGGTAAATTGTTTGCCCTCTTATTCAGCTAATCAGCTAATTCTTTCTGCTTTTTGGATCCAATTTGTCTGGATTCGTGACATTTTTTGACACCCTAAGCCATGTATGTTGGCTATGCTCATAGTGATCTCCATAGCAGATGCCAGTGATGAATACAGTTACACATAGCCTGCTACAGCATAGACACGAGCCATGAGAGCACAGCAAACAAACATAGTTAAAGTTTTATCTGGAGGGAACTGGTCACATAGCCATAACCAGGAGTGGGGAAGAAGGGAGCACTTAGGTAATTGTGAGAGATTGTGGGAAATAGACTGAAATTGTCAGTGTTTCACCAGGCCTTGCTTTTACAGTAACATATAAGCAGGAATAAACCATTCAGTGCCTCAAGTCTATTCTGTCATTTGATGAGATCATGTCCGACCTGTGATCTGACTCCATATACCTGCCCTTGCCCTATATTTCTTTTATACCTTTCCTTAACAAAAATCTGTCTGTCTCCAATTTGAACATAACCGATCCAGCATCCAGTACCATTTGTGGAAGAGTGTTCCAAACATCTGTCCCTCTTTGTATGTAGTTAGAAGTACTTCCTAACATCTCTGTGTGGTCTGGCCTTTATTCTCAGACTATGCCACCTCGTTCTAGAATCTCCAACCAGCGGAAGTAGTTTGTCTTGATCTACCCTGTTTTTTCCATCTAATATCTTGAAGACTTCTGTCAGGTTGTCGCTTAACCTTCTGAATTTTAGAAAAAAACAGGCCTAATTTGTATCATCTGTCCTCATAACCTAACTCCTGAGATCCAGGTATTATTCTTGTGAACCTACTTTGTCCTCCCTCCAAAGGCAATATATACTTCTTAAGGTGTGGTGCCCAGATGTGCTCTCAGTACAATTGGGATCTAACAAGGGTTTTATGTAACTGCAGCACAACTTCTGCATCCTTGTATTTCAGTCCTGTAGACATAAAGACCATTAGCTTTCTTGATTATTTTCTGCACTTGTTCGTGTAAGTTTTTAAAGATCTATGCACCTGGACATCGACTGTATTTAACTTTATACTGTTGCGAAGTTGGGTAGAGTACTTGTAGATTGGGAGGTAAGAAGTAGAATTGTCAAGTGCTAGGGAAGAAAGCTTTGTGTGGTCCTTTTAAAAGATCATGTGCTTTTTCGGTGCTTAGAGATTTAAAATGGATGTCTGTGAGCAGCAGCTTGAACGTTTGCAAGTACACAATACATAAATTGAAACAATTGTATCGAAAGGCCAACCAGCAGTTTCTACCAAGACAATAAGCTTTTGAATTTAGCCAATCACTTTGAATCAGTGATACCAAAAACCTATTAAATAGAAGTCTGATGGTTTTGACAACGTAGGACCAATACTATTATAAGAAATATTGATATGTCATCGCAGGTATAAAAAGAAGGGGTCAATTGGACAAAGACCCCAGAACCAGCTGTCATCTGCCAGAGCTAACTGCCCTCCGCTCTCTAGAGAGAATCACTGACTGTCATAACCTCATCTATGACTTCAAGAGAGGACCATTTAAATAACGCTGGTACCAATAACACAACAAGTTAATATTCCTGACAGAAAAATCAACAGAGAAGGCACAGAACATTCCATGCTTGATTGAGTTTTTTGAAGAAGTAACAAAGAAGATTGATGTGGGCAGAGCAGTAGATGTGATCGATATAGACTTCAATAAGGTGTTCGACAAGGTTCCCCATGGGAGACTGATTAGCAAGGTTAGATCTCATGGAATACAGGGAGAACTAACCATTTGGATACAGAACTGGCTCAAAGGTAGAAGACAGAGGGTGGGGTGGAGGGTTGTTTTTCAGACTGGAGGCCTGTTACCAGTGGAGTGCCACAAGGATCGGTGCTGGGCCCCCTATGTTATGTCATTTACATAAATGATTTGGATGCGAGCATAAGAGGGACAGTTAGTAAAGTTTGCAGATGATACCAAAATTGGAGGTGTAGTGGACAGCAAAGAGGGTCACCTCAGATTACAACAGGATCTGGACCAGATGGACCAATGGGCTGAGAAGTGGCAGATGAAGTATAATTCAGATAAATGTGAGGTGCTGCATTTTGGGAAAGGTAATATACACTTAATGGTAAGGCCCTAGGGAGTGTTGCTGAACAAAGAGACCTGGGAATGCAGGTTCATAGCTCCTTGAAAGTGGAGTCGCAGGTAGATAGGATAATGAAGAGGGTGTTTGGTATGCTTTCCTTTATTGGTCAGAGTATTGAGTACAGGAGTTGGGAGGTCATGTTGCGGCTGTACAGGACATTGGTTAGGCCACTGTTGGAATATTGCGTGCAGTTCTGGTCTCCTTCGTATCGGAAAGATGTTGTGAAACTTGAAAGGGTTCAGAAAAGCTTTACAAGGATGTTGCCAGGGTCGGAGGGTCTGAGCTACAGGGAGAGGCTGAATAGGCTGGGGCTGTTTTCCTTGGAGCATCGGATGACCTTATAGAGGTTTACAAAATTATGAGGGGCGTGGATAGGATAAATAGACAGTCTTTTCCCTGAGGTTGAGGAGTCCAGAACTAGAGGGCATAGGTTTAGGGTGAGAGGGGAAAGATATAAAAGAGACCTATCGGGCAACCTTTTCACGCAGAGGGTGGTACGTGTATGGAATGAGCTGCCAGAGGAAGTGGTGGAGGCTGATACAATTGCAACATTTAAGAGGCATTTAGATGGGTATATGAATAGGAAGGGTTTGGAGGGATATGGGCCGTGCGCTGGCAGGTGGGACTAGATTCTGGTCGGCATGGACAGGTTGGACCGAAGGGTCTGTTTCCATGCTGTACATCTCTATGACTCTAAGACACTTAACCTGGCTGTAGTTTCGTGGGACCAAATTCCTTTTTTTTTTAATGAGTGGGAGTTTTATTTATTGGAACAGTATACCATTGGAACTTTGCTTTATTTGGGAATAGTTAGTAGTTAAAAGTGATTTCTTCAGCTTGTTTAATTTGTTCACTGTTAGAGTTAGAAAAATAGATTGCTGAAAGACAGGTTACACCAGTTTTCGCGTGCCTTTTACAGATTATAGGGCGAGGTGCTTCTCTTTAGAGGCATCACATTTAGTTGTCAGAGAGGATTCAACCTCTGCTTGAGAACACTACTATCTAGAAGTTACCCTGATCTATGCTGTTTTGGTCCAAAATAGATAACTTCGCATTTGCTCACGTTGAACTCCATCTGCCACTGTTTTGCCCATTTGCTTAGTCTATATTTTCCTTTGTAGTTTTTATGCTATCATCTATACTGTCTACAAAGCTATATAACTTTGTCATCAGCAAATTTGGATATATGACTTTCTGTGCCGTTTTCAGAGTTATTAATCAGTAATGTGAATAATTTAGGCATCTATTCAATTCCATTGTCTTTCATTCCTGTATTTCAGCTAACTAGACATTGTAGGCACAGAGCAAACTTGGAAGTCGTGAGAGTGGATTTGAAACTTCACTGCATTTTTTCATATAGTTGCATGCTTCAGTGCCTGGGAATAAAGTCAGTTGTTCCCTGTCTCCTCTGCCAACTCCCTTCTCATGATAAGTCATGTGCTTTACTTAACAAATATTAATACTTTTCAAAATATGATGTTTTGGTAACCTGTAAAAATTGACCAGAATTGAGAAAATTAAAAACAGTTCTCCAAAATTCTGCAGGAATAAAATTACTTATGAATTCTTTAGGGCAAGTAAATAAAAGCTTGACCAAAGAAAATTGTTTGAAGGAGTTATTTGAAGGTAAGCACTGGAGAGGGATAGGAAGGTTGAGGAAATTCTCGAGCTCAGACAACCAAAGTCATGCTGCCAGTTGTGAACCAATTAAAATCAGTGTGCCAAGGATAGAATTGGAAGAACCCAGAGTTCTTATACAGTTGTGTGGGAGGAGGGGATTATAGAAACAGAGAGGGATGAGGCTACTGAGAGATTTGAAAATAGGGTTGAGTATTTAAAATTCAAGTGTTGTCAGAGTGTGAGCTAACACTGGGAACCATAACTAATCAACAGCTGGTGCATCTCTCGTGGACTGGCACTCCTTGGAAAGAAGAGTGTTCAGAATTGCATTTTGTGCACTGGTGGTCATATACCTCCTAACCAATTCTCAGTACATTGTAGAGACTGTAATCACATGATGTGTTCGTACTTGTTGTGACACGTTTGGGACAGGTGAGGCTTGAACCCAGATATTTTGACCCAGTGTAGGGGGACTACCATGGTGTCACAAGAGTTTTCACACTGTCCATTCATATTAAACTATGCATATCCTTTATTGTCTGAATCCATCTGTCTTCTCAACCCTTCGGTTTGATACTTCACTCACATACATCAGTTGGTTCACTTTCTTCCTTCACAATTTTGTGAACATGCTCCTGTGAAGGCCCATGTTCGGAGTTTCAAGTCAAACTATTTGCTGTCACCACAAGTACATAATTATTGATGCACTTTTCTGTTTCTTGCACTGGATGCAAAGCAATCTGATTATAAATCAAAATACTAGGAATTTGATCTACATGCAACACTCTTGAGAAACCGAACAGGCATAGTTCTTGTTCCTCTCAATTTGTTTTCTAATCTTGAGCTGGTGACTAGAAGGCTAAGTAAGTTTGCATAAGCCAGCAGCCAATTCACATCAAGTGACAAGAGACATGGAAACTTTTATACCTATTATTCAGAACAATTTTTCTCCAACTCCCGTTTATTTTAAAATGTCTTAAGAGCTTAGGGAATGGTTCCAGCTTTTGTTTTAATTTGTCGTATTAGTTGTGATTTTGCTTTAGTAATAATAGTGTAACTGTCAACCTTCACGATCAATACTATTGGAAACTAACAGCAACTTGAGTTTAGGCAAGCACAGAAATTCATAATTGGCCTACAGTGAGTTTGCTGTCTACCATGCTGTGCACTGTTGAGGTTCCACAGACGACTATCTGATTGGGAAGAACTTCCACACATCCTGATTATGACTGATAAAACCCTGTAAAAGAATACTTCCTAGTGAATTAAGTATAACTATTTGAAATGATGGAACAAGTTCATAGTTAGTTATAAATGCTTTTTTATTGGCCCTATAGAGCTAATTTCATATTTGTGGAATTTCAAATCTCTCTATAATGACTTAATAAATTTGCATTTTTAAAGATACAGTATTTTCATGTTTATTTATTTTTGTCTTAGTTTTTATCTTAAATCTGAAAATTTAAATTAAACTTGACAGATTTTGCATGTCTTTTAACTTGCTGGTTTACGATGTTTGAATATTTCAATTTGTTTGCCTATTTGCTTGCTGACATCATCGCTGCTGTACAATAGTGCAAGGTTTTGTCTGCCTTCAGGAAAAGGGAAAAACTTTGTGGGCAACTTTCTTCAAGGTTAGCATTGAATGTCCTTGTTTCACCAGAAACCACAATATCAAGGCCAACATATACATGTCTTATGTACTGTTTTCTTGATTCATTTTTAGTTTCCTTTAATGTAATCTTCTGAAAACTTGAGTACCAACTAAATCTATAATTTCGGCTGTCAGCAAGGCAGTACCGTTGATGCCTCTGTGTAAGCCAGCTTTTGTTTCTGTCTGTGGTTTCAGATATGTAGTTACAGAATTGCAAAAGCAAGTTTTTATATTTTTACTGTCTTCTGCCTTTTCTCCCCTCTCCTCTCTCTTTGCCCACCATACTGCAACAATCTTTAGGAAGAGGTGGAACCTTTTCCAGAGGAAAAGGAGAATTTTCTACAACAACTATACAAGTTCATGGAGGACAGAGGTAAGGGTTTTAACTTGGCTCTTTTTACAACTTTGAAATGAATCCTCTGAACTGGAGCAGTGCCAAAACTAACATTTTCAGAATCTCAGCTATGTTATTTTCTTTCTTAATTTACAGTCTTTCCCCTCTCAAATACTTTTTTACTCCATTTCCTCCTGCACAGAAATATTAGCTGCAGTCTCTCCACCTGCTAACGCATTTCTGCAGGACTCTGACCATTTCAGTTGGGATTCAGTGCCAGGAGCTGGCACACATGAGCAAAAGCACATAGTATATGACCAGGCTTGGATCTGACGGATCTTAGTGGGAATGGTGAGGTGATAATGGGAAGGTCCGGTTGAAAACAGCAAAATGAAGATGAAGAGTCCATTTAGATTCCAATGATGCTCACAGTGGTGATGTTTTTGTGTGACTGACTGCAAATCATTTCTGTAAATTTCTCACCGCTTGTTACTGGTAACCCTTTTCTCAATCTTTTAATTGTGGCTGGTATTGAATTGATGCAGCCTCCAGTAATTGATGCAGAATTTAAAAATTCATGGTCAGTTATTTGATTGTCTGATAACCCCTTTTATATTTCTGGACTGTATTAAATCAAAGAGACTGTGTAAAGAGATCTTGCAGTTTTGAAAATCAAGTTCACTGGAGCATTGGGAGTTATATACATAATGTTACCTTTCCCTTGAGCAACAAGGGAGAAGTCGGACAGAACAGAACCAGTGGGTTTCTAAACTAAGAGTCAACTACCTGACAGCAACAGTTTGGTTCCTGAGCAGGTGACAATTGCCTACGTGTGTGTGTGTGTGTGTGTGTGTGTGTGTGTGTGTGTGGACAATACAGCGGAAGTTTCCAGCCTACAAACAGAAAGCAACCTTCCTCACCCTCCTGTCTTGAGAAGGAACTGAAAATCTCTTTGTAGCTGTCCTCACTATCCATTTCCTTTGTTAATTGCTCTCTCTGCAAATTCCCTTGTTGAAAGGGAAAAGAGAAAAGGGAAAGTCACCTCCAGAGACTCTGAAAAGGGCAATTTCTCATCAACAAAGAACAAGATGGAATTGGAAAGAAACTAGAAGAAAACAAGTCATCAACTCCTGTGGTTCGAATTGATGCTATAAAACTTTTTCTTTTCCCTGTTTTATTTTCTTCTCCATCCTTGATATCCATGACCGATATCATTGTGTGTTTGTCTATGTAAGAGGGGTAATTTTAAAGGTGTAGGGTTTAAATTAGAGTTAAAGGTTAGCAGCTTATTGTTTGATTTTAAGTAATGATAGGAAGGAACCTGTTTGTGATAAATAGCTGTTTTCTTGTTAAGTATGGAAACCTGGTGAACTTTTCCTTATTACCTGAGTCTGTCAGCCAGGTAATTTGGGTACTTTGTGTAGTTTAAGTTTGTAACTTTTGTGACAACACTGGAAACAGTCTGGCTTGATTGGTCTGTACTGAGAGTGTACTGGACTGTTGAGTCAGTACTGAGGGAGGTTCGCATTATCATAAGGTCAGTACTGAGTGCTGCACTGTCAGAGGGTTAGTACTGAAGTGAGGGCCGCACTGTTAGAGGATTAGTACAGATGGAGTGCTGCACTGTTAGAGCATCAACACAGGGAGCACTGCACTGTCAGAGGGTCAGTACATGGGGATTAGGTAGTGAACTTTCCTGTGGAAACCGTGACAATCATCATTTGTCAGTAGCTGCCTCTAAGTAGTTACTAATGGCTCCATCTCCGCCCATGTTAAGGACTGTACTCTGAGCTGGTTGAAGGGTGGTGTAGATTGGCAGTGATTATGAGCAACTGGAGGAGGGCTTGGTAGGGGGCGGTGTGCAGAAGGGAAGAGAAAGAAATAAGTGTCAACTTGTATTTTCTTTATTGAATTTAATTTCTTAGTTAATACTTGAAGAACTTAGCTATGAATTAAAATTTCAGATTCGTCAAAACTGTGTATATTGTCTGTCATTCACTTTAACTGCAGGTACTCCAATCAACAAACGTCCTGTGCTTGGATACAGGGATTTGAATTTATTCAAGCTGTACAGACTTGTACGTGAACTGGGCGGATTTGATAGTGTGAGTATTTGGTTTAACAGTTTTATGGAGCAGTGTGTAATGAACAGGAGAACAAGCACAGTTTTATGGCATGCAAAGTGTAGATTGTCGTCATGTTCTTTGCAGCAGGCTAGGGCAAATGACTGAGTAAAGGTGCTGTTGCTTTGTTAATGCCAACACAATATAAACCTTTCAGTAACTGCATTACCTGATTCTGAAGAATAATGTTCATGTATTAGGCAAGGAATTTGTACCTCGAGCAATTTTGAAAGTGCCGTGTTAATCAGCTTCCAGTATTTACAGTGGAAATTCTAGCCTCTACTTTTGGTTTTGAACAAGGAGTTTACATGAGTCAGGTTTGATTTTATCTGCTGTAGACCATTTTCATTCTCTTTTTTTAAAATTTTTTCTCTCTTTGTATCTCAGCGTTTTAGATTAGTTTGTAAATGGCCAGCTTCCAGTGGATTTTTCATGTTGTACATATGTGTAAATGTAGTTATACTACATAACAGATGGAAAATTGGGATAATTCCCACCAGCAATGGCTCATTTGCTGTGGAAATACTAACTTGGAATTCCTTTTCTTAATGAAATTCATATTGGAGAAAAGGTGTGTAATTTGAGGCTAAATTAGATAAGTAAACCTTATCATTCAAACAGAAGATAAATGACTCATAATCCATGCAAATGTTAAGAACAGTTTAGTATGGAAGTATTGGATTATCACTTGGCTTTAAATCCAAGAATTAATCATATCATTTTCTAACTTCACCAGTCCCCACTCAGCTCTGGACTTCACTTCGCCAACAATCTTTTGACCAACCTTCCATCCTCCACTCGTAAACTTTTTAACTTTTTCAAAAGGCTGTTGTCTGTATTTGTTATACCAAGTCTTACTCCCTATCTTTATTATGCTTGCGATCTTCATTGGGTTCCACTGAAGCAATGTTTCCTTTATAAAAATTCTCATATTTGTTTCCTTTGCCTCCATGGTTTTTCCTCCTCGTCTCTGATCTTTTCACAGAATTCCTACAGTGTGGAAACAGGCTATTTGGCCCATGGAGTCTTCACCAACCCTCCAAACACCATCTCACCCAGACCCCCTCCCCACCCCACCCCCTCCCCCACCCCAACCCAATCTCCATAACCCTGCTTATCCCATGGTTATTTCCCATCAAACCTACACAACTTGGACACAATGGGCAATTTAGCATGGTCAGTCCATCTAACCTGCACAGTTTTAGATTGTGGGAGGAAACCAGAGTACCCAGAGGAAAGCCACACAGACATCGAGAGAATGTGCAAAGTCCAACAAACATTCACCTGAGGGTGTAATCAAACCCAGATCCCTGGTACTGAGGCAGCAGTGCTAACCACTGAGCTACCATTCTGCCAACAATATCCTCCAATATATCTGCTTTCATCTATTTCTTGCAGCATCAGGAGGTGGAGAAGTCGGTGTTTCAGAAGGGTCACGCCCAAAACATTGATTTCTCCACCACCTGATGCTGCCTGCTTGCTGTGTTCATCCATCCTCCTGTTTGTCTGCCTTGGATTTCTGCATCTGCAGTTTTTTTGACTTCATCTAATTCTTGGCTATTGTACTTCCCAATTTTAATTGCTCCTCCATTGGTGACTGTGCGTAAGTTGCCTTTGCCCTAAGCTCTGGAATGCCCTCTGTACACCTCTCTTCCTCACTACTTGCATTTTTCTTTAGGACTGTCCTTAACCAAGTTTTTGGTTATCTCATAATAGTTCCTTCTGTGTAACACTTCATTTCACAATTATTTCATGAAGCAATGGGATGTTTGATTCCTCTTCACTCAGAATCATTGCCCTGGATCACACTGCCAAGCATCCTCACTTCAGTTCATGGCAAATGTTAGCTTGGTTTGGAAAGTGCTACTTTTGCTGGGGACATCTGGCTTGAATTGTAACAACCCAGTCCTTGAATAAGGTTGGGTGATCTCTGGAAGGGATAGCTGTATTATAATGTCATGGTGCTCTACTTCAGACTAGTGCACCACTTCGTTAATTGGCAGTTTTTATATCAAGGGTGAAATTGGAATTTTTGGCCTGCACCACCAAAAAATAAGTCCTTGCATTCCCAGAACCAGTTAGTCAATAGCTGTAGTTGCTTGAGCTTGAACTAAAGTTCCTAACTAATTAAACTGAATGACTTTCATATTTTACCTCCAAGCACCTCTGAAATTCAGAGTGCCTATGCTAACAATATAATTACATAATGGCGAACTATAGAAAACAGTTTACTTTCTCCACTTATTTGGGGTGATTTTAATTAAAGTAAGCAAATTCAAGTTTGTATCGTGAGCAGTGTTGCACTTAGTTTGGGACCAGTTCATTATCTTATGGAATCTTAATGGTTGCATGTAAAGTCAATTCTGGTGCTTGCTGGACTGTCCAACGTAGGAAAGTCCCCAGTAAATTCAGACAAAAAGTGACAGCAAGATACAAAAGAGATTTTTAGAGGCATTACCAAAACTTAGTTGAAGTTCCTTAGGTTTAAGGAATACCTGAAAGGAGTAAAGGGAAGTAGGGTTTGGGAAGGATTCCCAGAGCTTGGGACTTTGGCAGCTAAAGTCACAACTGCCAGAAGTGGAGTGAAGGAAGAGACCAGATGACCAAGACGTGGATGATTTTTAACATTTTATGATCAGTTATTATTTTCAAAAGAAAACCGAGCAGCCACGGCACTGGAAGGCTTATACCAATAGGCAGTCTTGATTATTTTATAAAGGTGTTTATATCCAAATAAATCTCAACATTAACTTTTATTAAAGGACACAAATTGTTTTAAATGGCAAAAACCCCTGCCTTGTTGGGGGTGTGATGTGGCAGTGTTGATTTAAGTGATGTTGTCATGGTAATTTTACTGGGTTGGCAATCCACAGGCCCAGGCTCATGTTTTGTGAAGGTGGGTTTATATCACGTTATGGCAGCTGGTAAAATTTAAATTCAACAAATGCATCTGCCATTGAAAGTTAGTCTCGGTGATATGACCTTGACACCTATCAGTGATTGTCATAAAAACTCATCTGGTTCAGTCATGCCTTTTTAGGTTAGAAAATCTGCCATCTTTACTTTAACTGATCCACGATTCCAAGCCCCCTACTGATGTGGTTGACTCTTCCCTGCTGTCTAAAATGGTCTACCAAGCCGTTCAGTTTACAGGAATTGAGGATGGTCAACAAATACTGGACCTTCCAGCGATGCTGAATCCCATGGAAATATGAAGGAAAAAAAATACACCCTCATATCAAGTATCATCTTAAAAAAATGAAATCCAGCTCTTTCTTATGATTTTAGCATCCATTGGCACCTTCAAATACCTAAGGCCTAATCTCTGGAATTCCCTTCATAAATGCACTGCCTTTTCACCCTTCTCATCCTTTAAGAAACTCCTTTAAGAGTCATCCTTCTGATAACTTTTGGTCCACTGTCTTAATATATCTTTGGTAGCAGTCCTGTGAAGTGCCTTGGGACATCTTATGTGATACAAGTTTGTTTGTGATCAGAAATATAAGACAGGTTTAGGACATTCACTTGTGGCTGATCAGCCTCTTCCAGCTCTAGCTTGGTTACTACTCCACTCTTGGAGTTCCAGTGTTGCTGCAATGCAGAATGTCAAACTATTGATTCAACACATGGAAAAAACAAGAATTGTCTGCAGTGCTCATTGTGCTGCTCTACTTCAAGTAGCTTAATGCAACAGTCATACTTACAAGAGGCAACTTAATTATGAGTATCACATCCAGTCAGAAATGGGATGTTTTGAACATTATTACTTTGTATTATACAATCACAGGATGAAACAGCGCAAATACAGAGTTTGTCCCATCATGCCTCTGCACATTATCCAATCAGTCTCACTTAACTACATTTTCAACAACCGCTTCAACTTGGATTTATTTAACACCTTTAGTTTAATAAAGCTTTCTAAGATGATTCAAGAAGTGTCTTACAAGAAGAAAGAGAGAAGAAGAGCCAGAGATGTAGTGTAGCTATTCCAGAGGTCAGAGCCTCTGCCAGCTGAAGGCACCGTCACCAACGGTAGAGTAACTAAAGTCAAGAATTCTTGAGGCCAGAATTAGAGGAAATATTTCAGACAGTTGAGATTAGAAATCAGGAGGGTCAGATCATCGAGGTGTCTGAAAACAAGCATCAGAAATGTAAGCACTCTTCCAAAGTACCCCTTCAACTTTTTATCCAGTTGTCTTTGACATTTGCTGTAGAAGCTGCTTCCACCCACGTTTTAAGCAGTAAACTCCAAACCATTGTAGCTTGCTGCATCAAAGATTCTCAATTCCTCTCTGGTTCTTCTCCCAATTACCTTAATTCTGTGTCCACTATTAATCACACTTTTGCCACTGGAAATTTGTTTCTCCTATTTCTGTATCCAAAAAAGCAAAATACTGCTTACTTTAAAATCTGATTTTTTTTTTAAAACAGCAAGTATTGCAAACTAAATTGTGAACTCCTTTCTCTTTTGTTTTAACTTTGCCTGACCAGCAAAGTGCTTTCGGCATTTTCTATTTTCATTTTTAGTATAGCATCAGCTTACAGTGAAACACTTTTTGTTCTGAGTTGTACTACACATAGAGTTCTTCGTTTTGTTATAATATGACTGTGCTCATCATCTGGTTTCTTGCTCATAGATTGAAAGTGGTGCTGTGTGGAAGCAGGTCTATCAGGATCTAGGAATCCCTGTGATGAATTCTGCGGCGGGTTACAATGTGAAATGCGCGTACAGAAAGTAAGTTCCTTATTTAGTTGTATTCTGCTGGGAATGTTAAGATGCACTCAGACTTCATTTTTTTCACCAAGTGTGGTAGTTTCTGTATCCATCTGACTTGTACAGATTGATAAATTTACCAGGCATCCCTAATATCAGCTGTGCCTCAGTTGATAACACTAGCACTTGTGAATCCGGAAGCAGTGAACTTGACTATGTAAATCCAAACTGATAGTCCACTGTCATTGAAGGAGCATTACATTGTCAGAGTTAATAGTCTCAGACTTACTAATGCACTCAGGACCCTGAGGAGGTCCTGACGTAAACGCATCCACGGTACTTGTGCAGAAAGTTTAAACTTTCAATTGCTGATTTGATCCTGTTCGAATTGCTCCATAATTGGCTACAGTCCAGGATGTACATAGTCCAAGGATGTGCAGGTTAGGTCAATGGGCCTTGCTAAATTGACTGTAGTATGCAGGTTAGGTGGGTTAGCCATGGGAATGAAGGGTTGTCGGGGTGGGATATTCTTGGGAGAATTGATGTGGACTCAATGGGCCAAATGGCTTGCTTCCATATCATACGGATTCTATTGCTGATTTGGGTTGTTTTCCTTATAGCTACCCTGACTTTTACAAAGATTAATTGAGAGCTTTTCATAGCTGGCCTAAAGTGCTGAGCAACATAACTCCAAGTCAGCTCGGGTGTCAAAGCACTCCAGCTGGCACCTGCAGCAACTTTCACCACTGCCTACCTCCCAAGTAGTATTCACCTTCAACTCCCAGGAAGAGAAACTATCTTAAAGGGTGATGGGTGGAGGAAATTACTGTTGGGGCTAGATTAAAAATTTGTGGAAGGGGTGGTGATCACTGTCGGGATGTGAAATGAGGGTCTGAAATAACTGCATGCAGGCTGGTGTCCTGTCACCAAGTCACCTTTTGTATACAGGCCAGCCAGCTCAGAGCCACTCAGCTGAACTGAGGAGATTCTAATCTTTTTTTTATTCTCATTTCCGAATTATATTGGTAAGCCAGAGCTTCCCTGGTTGGCCCAAGTTAACAAACCCCAATCAATGACCTCGTAGTCAACAAGGTCAACTTCGTTCCAGAACTACAGGGTCAATATTAGATTGTGACACGGGAGAGAGGGCAAAGGAGAGATGGTAAATAGGGTGGTTATGGGAGGGTATGACTGCCAGCTGTTGGGGCTTGCTGATCACTGTCAGCTGGAAAGGGGATGCAATCATTGTCAGTCAGTAATGTCAGAAGGGTTATTTCTTTTGAATAGTAATAATACAGATGTAACGCAGTTCCCTCACTTGCATTTTTTGAATCAGCCCTTCAAATCCCCTGGGACTCCTAACAATATAGTGAAGGCGTAATAGACTGCAAATACTTTGTGTCCCTTGTGTTCCAGGCACCCTGTGTACTTGCATTATTTACGCTGTCTTGCTTCAGTCAGATTACGACCATTTTGGGCTCCTTAATTTAGCATAGAAATGATTAACTGCCAGCTATGGAAATAAACAGTAAGAAAAGCAGTCAATAAACTAAGAAAAAAGCAAAGCAGTAAATCCTTTTTGGGACATGTTTTGCAGCTATTGTTTTGCTTCACCCTGCTGACTGTTCTCCAGATAAGAATGACAATTTCCCACAAGACGTAACAAGTGAATTACTTGAAAAGTATCTCAACTTGCTTCTATAATTTGAAGTTTAACTGCTCATCATTTGCACTCAGCAGCCTCAGTTTGGGCAGGTGCTGGTTCTTGAGTGTAATTCTGCAGATGACATTTTGCTACCTTGTCAAGTCTGTGTCCCTCCAATTATTTCTCTAATTCTATGATGTTTCACCTCATCAGCATATTGTTCTACTTCTTTCTCCCTCTCAAACTTATCTCGCTTCCCCTTGAATATATCTGTGCTCATTTGTCTCAACTCCCCTTTACAGTAGTAGGTTCCAAATTTTAGCCACTCTCTGGGTAAAGCAGTTCCTTTTGATTTTCTCTGTTGAATTTATTAATGACTATCTTGTATTAATTATCCCTGGTTTTGAATTGTTTGAAGCATTGCTCTTGCTCTTGTTCCCCTCTCTCAAACCATTACAAAGCTTGACAGTATTGGGTGCCATCTTTACAAGTCATTTTTGAACCTTTTATTGTGCCTTTGTCTTTTTTTTAATATAAAGTGAAAACATTTACAGTGCTAATGGAAAAGGAGTTCTAGCATTTTAATCCAGTGTCAATGAAGGAACAGCATTAATAATTCTCAGTTAGGATGGTGTGTCACTTTTAGGGAACTTGCAGAAAATGGTGTTTTCATGCATCTAATGCCCTTGGCGGAGGACACATGGCTCAGTGATTAGCACTTTTGCCTCTCCGTGCCAGGGGCCTGGATTCACTTGAGTGACTGTATGGAGTTTGGACATTCTCCCTGTGTCTATGTGGGTTTCCTCCCACAATCAAAAGATGGTTAGGAGGATTGGTCATGGGAAATGCAGAGTCATAGGGATTGGTAGGCGGTGCTAGGTCTGGGTTGGATGCTCTTTGAAGGGTTAGTGTGAACTTGATGGGCCAAATAGCCAGCTTCCACACTGCAGGGATTGTATGATGATTGTCCATCCAGATAGTGAAAGTTATAGGTTCGCAAAGTGCTGCCAAAGGAATCTTGGTGCATTGCAGCAGTGCATCTTGTAGACTGTATGCACGTTGCCACTGTGCATTGGTAGATTGGCTGCAAATCCTGGAACTTGTTGAATTTCTTGAATGTTGTTGGAGTTGCACTCATCCAAGCAAGGGTAGCATAGAGATGCATGGGAGTGTCTACTTGCTGCAAAACTCCCAGCCTCTGACCTGCTCTTACAGTCACAGAATTTATGTTGATGGTTCAGTTCAGTTTCTGACCCATGGTAATCCCAAGAATATTTATAGCTCTGCCTTTCATTATCAGTGAGAGGTAGTTAAATCTTCTCTCACTGTGGAAGGTTATTGCCTGACACTTGAAGCATCAATGTTACTTATCACTTAGCAGCTCAAGCTTGAATGTGGTCCATCTCTTGCTGTGTGTGGAGACAGACTGTTTCAGTGTCTAAGTGAACACACAGAATAACATGTGGCCTGGAAGCAGTACCAATAAGAAGGCAGTTAACACACTAAAGGTTCATACAAAAGAGACCTCCAGCGAAAAGGAGGTTAGAGAAAGCACATTTACAAGGAGCTGTGTATGTAAAACACAAAGGATAACATAAAGGGGCAAGGTTTCAACATGAGTTGTGAATTAGACAATTTTCCTGCTCTTCTTTCAATTTTGTGAGTGTCAACCAGGCAGTCTAGTGAGGTCAGCAGTCTCTGAGGAATATGTGCCAGTAGAAATTTTGCAATGAAGAAGGTTCAGTTCAAATGCCTGAGTGATGACCATATCTGATGGAATACAGATGACCATCAGCTGAATGCTGAATTGATTGATTGGCAATGTGAGAGGTTGAGTTAAAGAACTTTGGAATTGCACGTGACCACTGGACTGCTTTCCCAGTCTGTCTTTCACCATGATAACCATTTTTTCTGTGTGAGTGTGCTTGTATATGTGTGCAGCAGAGTAATAAAGGGTTTAAGAGTTTTAACCAGACTGTATGTTGACAGTTTATATTTAATTACCTATAGCTATATTTGATTTATTTTTAAAAATATTTTTGTTAAGTACAAAAATCCTGTCCGTGCATTCTGTCAGCCTGTGTCGAAAAGACAAGTGAGTTGAGGAATTTTACAATTTTTAAAAAGATCTTTAACTTTTGCTACAACTCCGTGAATAGCAGGGAATCCTCCAAACCATTCACCATTCCAGCTTTGAAACATATTACTGTCACTCGGTCAAAATTCTCCAAGTCTCTCTTTAAGAGCTGTGTGAGTCAACCTACAGCACCTAGATTCCATGCTTCGAGAATGCAGCTCACTACCACCATCTCAAGGACAAACGGGGAAGGAAATAAATGCTGGTCAGCCAGTGACACATTCTCCCCATGAGTGAATAAAGCTGTTAGATTTTGCATTTTAGACCCAAACTACCCTGTGCTTTAAACAGTTTTGTCCCATATTTTGCCTGAGATTGGTGTCTTCTGATTTTGGCCCTTTACCAACAGGAACAATTTTGCAATTTCTCATTCACTGCTTTGTCCAAGCCCTCCGTAATATTGAACACCCTCTGCCAAATTTCTCCTCAACTTGCTCTTCTCTGAAGAGAACAGCTCCAGCTTCTCCAATCTATCCATGTAATTGAAGTTCCTCATTCTGTAATGATGCTCTTAATTCTTTTTTTCTGTATCCTGTCTCATGTCTGCATGTCCTACCTAAAGTGTGGCATGCTGAATTGGAAACAGTATTACAGTTGAGACCAAAATGTTGTATAAAAGTTCACCGTAACATCTGAAAATGAAAAATGTGGAAATCGCAGCAGACTCAGCTCTGATGAAAAGTCATCCAGACTCAACATTAGCTAGCTCTGTCCACGGATGCTGTCTAACCCACTGTGGTTTCCTGCATCTTTCATCTTCAATACAGGTTCCAGCATCTGCAGTAATTTGCTCCTTCACTACTATATCCTTACTTTTGTACTATTACCTTGCTAAAATCAAGATACCATCTGCTATGCGAACCGCATTCTCAATCTGGCCTGAGGCCTTCAATCATTTGTATGCACAACCTTGTAAGTATTTGTACTCGTGCACCCTTTCTGGAATTGTATCCTCCACATTCCTTTTACTCACTCTCCTAAAATGGATCATTTCATTTTTATCAGCATTGAATTTCATGAACAGCACAGTGCCCATTGCTTGTCCATGACCTTCTGAAGATTATTACTGTCTTCCTATCAGTGCATCCAAATTTTGTCATCTACAGATTTTGAGATTTTGTGGGCGGCACGGTGGCACAGTGGTTAGCACTGCTGCCTCACAACGCTAGAGACCCGGGTTTAATTCCCGCCTCAGGTGACTGACTGTGTGGAGTTTGCACATTCTCCCCGTGTCTGCGTGGGTTTCCTCCGGGTGCTCCGGTTTCCTCCCACAGTCCAAAGATGTGCAGGTCAGGTGAATTGGCCATGCTAAATTGTCCGTAGTGTTAGGTAAGGGGTAGATGTAGGGGTATGGGTGGGTTGCGCTTTGGCGGGGCGGTGTGGACTTGTTGGGCCGAAGGACCTGTTTCCACACTGTAAGTAATCTAATCTAATCTAATACAGATGATTTTCCTGTGTATCCAAGTCTGGGTCATTTGTGTAGACCAGTGAAGCAACAGTCTTTGTGCAGCTGAGATTACTTTTATTTTTATTATTCTTGGCTTGGAGCTGTAAACCATAGACCATAAGAAGAAGGAACAGGGTTAAGCCCGTTAAGCCTGCTTCACTATTCAATTGCTGATCCAATGTTCCTCACATCCACTTTCCTGCCTTTCCCTGTAACCCTTGATTTCCTTACTGTACACAATCTAGCTACCTCAATCTTAAATATAATCAAGGACTCTACCCAGACAGCTCTCTGTGGCAAGGAGTTCCAAAGAGAAACAACCCTCAGAAGAAATTCCTCCTCATCGCAGTATTAAATTGGCGAAAGAGCTGATGGTGACCTTTGAGCTATGAGCAGCGGCTGGCTTTTCTTTTTGAAAAGTAAAAACAAACTGATATTTGATGGGGACCAAACCTGGAAGTTAATTTCAGGTTGATTCTTGTTCAAAGAATGCTGTGGACGTTCTAGTTCTGGAGATTTTTTTATGCTCAAATAGATGGGAGTTGTTGAACCTTAACTGTGGCTTCATAGGTCTAACAGAAAGAAATCAAATTTTGAACTAGGTTTGATTTTTGTTCCAGTCGGAAAGATTGTGATTGTGAAAACTATAGGACAGAGGTTTGATTGCTTCCTGATACCCTAGCATTGTCAATTTCTTGAAAATTTGGAGAATAGGATCTGTTGAAAGCAAATATTCCTCTGAGCTTCCTGGAAGCTATTTGTGTATGCTGATATCTTTAGACACCATGTGATTCCATGTGTCTGTGATGTTACAAATCGTGGAGTCTGTTAAGTGAACTAACCAGTGAAATCTCTTTTTTTCTTCTAATTTATCCCATTACTGTATCTGTTTTTGAGAGTGGGTGCTAGAATCAAATTAGTAGAGTTTAAATCACAAACATTAATTACATTACTTTGCTTAACATTGTGCTAAAGCCACTGTATTATTCATAAATTGTTCATTCTTTTGTTTAAGCTATAATCTTTGTGTCAATTGTTCTCAAAATTTAATGCTATATAAAGGCCTTAAAACAAAGGAGCATAATTAGGCCATTCAGCCCATTGAGTCTGGTCTGCCATTCAATTATTGCTGATCTGTTTCTTAACCCCATTCTCCTGCCTTCTCCAAGTCTGGTTACAAATCATTGGAGCCAATTTTGAGGGTCGTTGAATGTTTCAATTTTAGTGTTGTAAATACAAAGATAGGGCGGCTGATTTGATTGGCTGTCTGTCTTTGTGTCAGAACACTACTGTCACAACACGGTGGTGAACCCTTCTTTTAACTAAACCAAACACCCTGAAAAGCTCACCTCGCCTCAATCTGTTCAAATAGAAGTGACCGACAACTCCACAAATTCCACTATTTAAAGAAAATAGCATCAATTTAATGTTCACTTTTAGAGTTTAAAAAAAAACTATTTACAACTCTAAGCCCCTCTTTCCCTTAACTGCTTATTGCCTGCCTCCAACTCTATACTGTTCCAATTTAACACATTAAAATTACAGCAACTTAATTTCAAAACCACACAGCAGCTATCGTCTCTGGTATCTTTCTTCTTCTGGCTGAAGATCTCCCTGGGTCGTCGTCTTTCTTTTTACTGTGAAGATGTTTCATATGAAAAGGGACCTTTGGACAGAGAGTGTTTTAATGTCTTGCGTCTTGAGGCAGTTGTCCTGTCTGATTTTCAAAACACCTGCCTTTTGTATATCCCCTAACATTGGATCGTCTCCTTGGTTCGATGTTGGCAAAACAATAAATGCAAACTCAATTGGGGTTTTAGTGTCCTGTGGTGTAATTCGAACTGATTAAATTCGAATTGTTGTCAAAACAGCAACTAACTCTGGTATCTATTTCATAGTAAAATGTTACATATTTTCAATTTTCTAGTATATTCTGCGAGTGCTCTTGTAAGCTCTCAGTGCAGAATAGCATTTACTCTCTTAAAGGTACAGTAAATGCCTTCAGCTCATAACAGTACCAACCCAGGCCCTGCTTCCAATCTGCAAATCAACCTTTCTCCACATCTGTTTCATGTCACACGTCAGCTTTGCATCCATTCTGTTGCTGCCTCTTTTATCCCATGAGCATTATCTTTGCTGATAAGCCTGTCCGTTTAGCAAACACTTTATTTAGTCCTTTCACACCACCTTTACCCCTCATCAAATCATTCACTTAACTCAAAAGCTCAGTCAAAATAGTTCAACATGATTTGCTCTTAACAAATCCATGCTGGCTTTTCGTATCTTATCCACATTTATCCAAGGGTTGGTTCTGTTAATTTTGTTCCAAATTGTTATTGTAAAAGGTTTATTGTAACCAAAATTAAGTGGACTGGCATGTAGTTGTTGGCTTTATCCTTGCTTCCTTTTTCTTTGAACAAAGATGTTTTGCAGTTTGTCAGTCACCTAATACCACTGCTTTCCCTAAAGAAGCTTGGGAGTAGTTAGCTAGTTGGGAGTTGTTTGTTTGGCTGAAAAAAGTTTTTTCTTATTCAGCTAAATCAACCATGTGCCAATCCCACCACCCACCAGCTATGACTTGCCTTTCTAACATACCCTCTTTATTAAATACTAGTCCATTCAGTGTTTCAGTTACCTCCCCGTTCTCAATTGACCAGTCGTTGCAAAGTTTGCATTCAGTACCTCAGTTATGCCTTTGCCTTCGTGGGTGAATTCCCCAGTTGGCCCAGCTTTTACTGTGGTGTGCATCAGGTCGAGGTGATTTTTAAAAAATTATTAATTCACCAGATGTGGGTGTCGCTAGCTAGGCCAGCATTTATTGTCCATCCCTAATTACCCAAAGGACAGTTATGGGTCAACCACATTGCTGTGGGTTGCACTCTATAAAGGACATCATTAAACCAGATGAGTTTTCTTTTCCATGAATCAGCAATAGTTTATAGTCATTATTTGACCCTTAATTTCAGATTTTTAATCAGTTGAAATACCACCGCCTGCTGTGGTGGGATTCAAACCCAGGTCCTCAGTATGTTCTCTGGATCTCTGATTAATAATCTGGTGATAATACCATTGGGCCGTGATGTCCAATGAGGTTGCATTTGATTCTGTCAGCAGATTTTCATTCACAGTGAGAAAAAATTGTCTTTTTGTATTCTTGTCCTTGGAGATGAACCTCCTGATGAACCATTAATTTTTTAATTTTGTAGCTCGATTACTGCACTGAATGTAGAGTCACAGAGATGTACAGCATGGAAACAGACCCTTCAATCCAACCTGTCCACACTGACCAGATATCCCAACCCAATCTAGTCCCACCTGCCAGCACCCGACCCATATCCCTCCAAACCCTTCCTATTCGTATACCCATCCAAATGCCTCTTTAATGTTGCAATTGTACCAGCCTCCACCACATCATCTGGCAGCTCATTCATACATGTACCACCCTCTGCATGAAAAAGTTGCCAGTTAGGTCTCTTTTCTATCTTTCCCCTCGCACCCTAAACCTATGCCCTCTAGTTCTGGATTCCCCCCACCCCAGGGAAAAGACTTTGCCTATTTATCCTATCCATGCCCCTCATAATTTGTAAACCTCTGTAAGGTCTCCCCTCAGCCTCCGACACTCCAGGGAAAACAGCCCCAGCCTGTACAGCCTCTCCCTACAGCTCAAATCCTCCAACCCTGGCAACATCCTTATAAATCTTTTCTGAACCCTTTCAAGTTTCACAATATATTTCCAGTAGGAAGCAGACCAGAATTGCATGCAATATTCCAACAGTGGCCTAACCAATGTCCTCTTCAGCCGCAGCATGACCTCCCAACTCCTGTACTCAATACTCTGACCAATAAAGGAAAGCATACCAAACACCACCTTCACTATCCTATCTATCTGCGACTCCACTTTCAAGGATCTATGAACCTGCACTCCAAGGTCTCTTTGTTCAGCAACACTCCCTAGGACCTTACCATTAAGTGTATAAATCCTGCTAAGATTTGCTTTCCCAAAATGCAGCACCTCTCATTTATCTGAATTAAACTCCATCTGCCACTTCTCAGCCCATTGGCCCATCTGGCCCAGATCCTGTTGTAATCTGAGATAACCCTCTTCGCTGTCCACTACACCTCCAATTTTGGTGTCATCTGCAAACTTACTAACTGTACCTCTTATGCTCGTATCCAAATCATTTATGTAAATGACAAAAAGTAGAGGGCCCAGCACCGATCCTTGTGGCACTTTACTGGTCACGGGCCTCCAGTCTGAAAAACAACCCTCCACCACCACCCTCTGTCTTCTACCTTTGAGCCAGTTCTGTATCCAAATGGCTAGTTCTCCCTGTATTCCATAAGATCTAACCTTGCTAATCAGTCTCCCATGGGGAACCTTGTCGAACGTCTTACTGAAGTCCATATAGATCACATCTATCGCTCTGCCCTCATCAATCTTCTTTGTTACTTCTTCAATAAACTCAATCAAGTTTGTGAGACATGATTTCCCACGCACAAAGCTATGTTGACTATCCCTAATCAGTCCTTCATTTTCCAAGTACATGTACATCCTCTCCCTCAGGATTCCCTCCAATAACTTGCCCACCATGGAGGTCAGGCTCACCGGTCTATATTTTCCTGGCTTGTCCTTACCACCCTTCTTAAACAGTGGCACCACGTTTGCCAACCTCCAGTCTTCCGGCACCTCACCTGTGACTATCGATGATACAAATATCTCAGCAAGTGGCCCAGCAATCACCTCTTTCGCTTCCCACAGAGTTCTCGGGTACACCTGATCAGGTCCTGGGGATTCATCGACCTTTAACCGTTTCAAGATATCCAGCACTTCCTCCTCTGTAATCTGGACATTTTGCAAGATGTCACCTTCTATTTCCCTACAGTCTATCTTCCATATCCTTTTCCACAGTAAATACTGATGCAAAATATTTATTTAGTATCTCACCCATTTTCTGTGGCTCCACACAAAGGCCGCCTTGCTGATCTTTTGAGGGGCCCTATTCTCTCCCTAGTTACCTTTTTGTCCTTAATGTATTTGTAAAAACCCTTTGGATTCTCCTTTAATTCTATTTCCCAAAGCTATCTCATGTCCCCTTTTTGCCCTCCTGTTTTCCTTGTTAAGTATACTCCTACTTCCTTTATACTCTTCTAAGGATTCACTCGATTTATCCTGTCTATACCTGACATATGCTTCCTTCTTTTTCCTTAACCAAACCTTCAATTTCTTTAGTAATCCAGCATTCCCTATACCTACCAGCCACATGTTACCCCCTAAAGTATAAAGGGTCACTTCCTCATTATTGTCTGTGTTGGCTGTTTGCTTGAGTAACTAATCATATAATTGGTAGACAAAGCATCCTGCTTGACAGACTTGACGTTCATGTAGATTCACCCCTTCCACTACCTATGCACACCATAGCAGCTGCATGTACCATCTACAAGATTCACTACGAAATTCACCAAGGCTACTTTGCTAGCATCTTATAAACTCTCAACCACAACCTTCAAAAAGGGCAAAGACAGCAGATGCATTGGAACACCTGCAAGTTCCCATCCAAACTAGTGACAACCTGACTTGGAAATATATTGACATTCCTTTGCTATCGCTAGGTTAAAATCTCGGAGTTCCTTCCCTAGTAGCACTGTGGATGTACCAATATCAAATGAACTGCAGTGATTCAAAAAGGCAGCTCACTTCGCTACCACATTCTGAAAGTCAACTCAGGATGGGCAATGAATGCTGGCCCAACTGCCAAAGTTCACACAACCTGAATGAATTCCAAAAATACAAATTCGGAACAGAAGCCATGCAGCCACGAGGGTCTGCACCATTAAATAAGATCTTAGCTGATTTGTTTGTTTCAAATCCCTCATTCTCATTTATTCCAACAATCTTTGGTTGTTTTCTCTAACAAAAATCAGTTTAACTCCATCTTTAAAAATATTCTGTGACCCCTGTCTCCACCTCCTTCTGAGTCTGTGTTCTAAAATAGTGCAATCTGCAGAGAAAAAGTTCTTCTAATCTCCCTTAAATTAGGGACACCCTTTTTAACAATGACACCCCCTAATCTAACGGTGCAACATCATGTCCATGCCCATCTCTATTTTGTCAAGACCATTCAGGATCTTGTTATATTTCAGTGAAGTTACCATTTGCTCTTTGAAACTCTGGTAACAAGCCAAATCTGTCTGACTTATCATCATAAAATAAGTCAGTTGTTCCAGGTATCAACTTGATAAACGCTGTCTGAATCACCTCCAGTACATTTACAGCCTTCCTTAAATGAGGATAATGAAACTGCATCCCATGGTCCTCTTTCTAGCCTTATCCCTGTTTACAGAACTATTTCAGGTATTTATCTGTTTTTCCTCAATGGGACAGTGGCATCTCCCAACATTTAGAAATGAGTTCTGGGCTCAAATAACTCTTTAAAATTAAGAGAAATACTTCCTAGTAACTCTTCTGACTCTCCATGGCAATCAAAAAATGTCACAACAATGACTTAGCAGAGAAAACAGTCCACCCGAAGACTAAAACCTTTTAAAGACGTTTATAGTAAGCTAGAGACAATAAATAAAAGATGGTTAAGAATTTGAGTACTGAACTAAGGAAACGTTTCTTGCCTTGGCAAATGGCTTAGAATGTGGAACACACATTGGAAGTAGTTGAAGCAAATCACTTGAGTTGATGGGGGAAGAAAAGGAAGTGGAAAGAAATGTTGAGAGTCTAAATAGTAGGTGAAATGGAAGAAAACTCCTGTCGAGCATAGATACCAGTACAGATTATTTGGGGTAATGGTATTTTTCTGTTTTGTACATTGTGTAAATTGGCCCTCCTAGTTTCAGTGATAGTAACCTCCATATTTGAACCGGTCCTTATAACTATAATGTTTACCTATTGTCTTTTACAATCACTTGTGCTGTCATCTTGGAATTATCAACTGATTTTGGTACTGTCATAAGTCCATCAAGAATTTGCAGAATAATGCCAGCTACTGACTTTACTGTTAAGCAAGTAGCAGTATGAAGTCCAACAAATGGCAGGTGCTCAAAATACAATTATAACAGGATCAAAATGAAGACATCCATAAAAGGACATTCCAAATGAATGGTGTGATTTTTTGCTGAACCTGAAGTGGGATATATTGACGGAACAATCTGGAAGAGGAAGAAACTTAGTTATGGTGATCCATTTGTGGACAATTATGTAGGAAACAATAATAAGAGACTTTGAGGATCACTTATGTGAGTTTCATTCCAAAAACAATAGTGTGTTCTGTGTAAATTTTAGTCCTTTCTACTACAATAATATGAAAGAAATTAGTGATCTGTGCATTTAGGGGATAGGGTAATGAACCCATATTATTACTCCTGACTCCACTAGCTTCTCTCCCTTCTCATAAGAAAAAAAAAACTAGCTTCTTCTGTGAGTGATCTCCTTGGGAGACTGGGCAGTGTTTTACCAGCAGCAGCTACACTTGTGGCACTGTCGAGATCAGATGCTTTCTGGTCTCTGGATGACCATTAGCAGCTGGAACTTCCTCAATCTGGGTCCTACTTCCAGGTAAAGGCCTGCCAACAGCCAATCGGTTACCTGATAGCTGGAAGATCTGGCATACCTTTCTATCTATACAGGCCATGGCTCCCTAATCCAAACACACTCGTTTTCAGACTAAGATGATCCCGAGCATGACATACCTTAAAGTAAACTGCAGAGTGACATGCATCATGAGATAGATTGTCCATGTAGGGGGAAATAGTAGTTCAAAGGCCGATAGCTTGTTGGGTTTTCAATTTTGCAATTGGTAGAGCAGCTAAATAAAAGTTGACATATTATGATCAATGCGAGTCCTATGATGGTCATCTTGTAACATGATCTCACTGAGAATGGATTTTTCAAATGTAATTTGAAACTTGAGTATCCATGCTGAACCTGATGTGCAACCAAGCAGAAAGAATCAAACAAAATACAGAACTAGGCCATTCAAACCATTGAGGTTGTACTGACATCTTGAAACAGCTATCAAACTAGTTCCATACCCAATTTTATGGCCAACATTTACCCCTCTCCCAACATTACTATAAATACTTATCTGGTCTGTGTAATCTTATGTTCAAATTTGCCCCTGTGTTTTTTATGTTACAAAATGTACTACTTAAAGTTGTGAAAAGTTTGGAAATGCAAGTTTTTATTTACTTCCAGTCTTCTATGTCACCAGGTGGCATTAAGCAGTTAGTTGTTCCTGCAATCCATTGTAACTAAAAATCATCTGTCGGGCAGGTGGGGAGGAGCAACTGATGTGGGTTTCTTTCCTGAAGTAATTTAGAACCTTGATGTTTGTTTTCCAGATACTTGTGCGGTTTTGAGGACTATTGCAAGTCAGCTAACATTCAATTTTCCACATCCCTGCAAGACAATGTTCAAAAAGAAAAAGAGAAGAAAGAATGTGAAAAAGATCATGGCAACCTTGATCATAAAGAGGAGAAAGAAAAGGTCGAAAATGCTAAACGAGCAACAGTTGAACTTGAAAATGAGAGTGAATGCAAAAGCATTCATGATGATGATGATGAGCTAAAGGATCAGGAAACAAAATTGCTGAAGGTAAATACTGAATAATGTTTAGTTTCGTTCTTGTGTGTTGGATATGACATTCTGAAATTGCTTCAGAACACTTAAGTGATCTGGATTTCCTTTAAATTACCTCCCCTTAAAGGTGATGATGACAATTGACAGCTGTTCCTTTTAATCTTCAGCAATACAAATGACCGCCCTTCAGTTAAATGAATGTGTTAAAATGCTGTAAATGTGAAGAACAAACAAAAGCTGTGATGTTGACTCAATTTTGAAATACCTAATTATGGAACTCCTCTTCTTGGCTAGAAGTACTGGGGTTGTCTTGCTTATATCAGGGATTTTAATGAATATTTAGTTGCAGGATTTCAAATCATGAAGAGTTATGACAGAGTAAGTAGGGAGAAGCTGTTTGAGGTGGGAGAAGTGTCAGTCATCAGAAGGCACAGATGTAAGGAAATTGACCATAAAAAAAGTACATTGAGGAATATCCCTTTTGTAGCAAGTTGTGATGGTTTGGAATAAAGGCGCATGAAAACAAATTCAGTACTAACTTTGAAATGGGGACTAGATAAATACTTTTTGCAGAAGAAGTTGCAGAGCAATAGAGGAAGGACTGGAGAGTAAAGCTAACTAGAGCACTGCACAATATGCCATCCTCCTGTTTTGTAACATTCAATGAATCTATGATTGACAATTTTAGTTAACAGTATGAGGAATAAGAACAGGAGAAGACCATGCAGCTCCTTGAACCTGCTCTGCCATTCAGTATAATCAAGTTGATCATTGGCCTTGCCTCCACATTCATGTCCAACTTCACTTCTGTCTCTTAATAACCCTTGATTCCTTCAGAGACCAAAGATCTGCCTTAGCTTAAAATATATGGCTGTTTGAGGTCAATACTACCACTAGGTGGAGCACTCAGTGTCAATGCACAGAAAAAAATGTTCCACTGTTACGTCACTGCCAAGCAACTGTGCAGCAGCTGCCTCTGATCAAGATTTACTCTGTGTATTTACAATGCAAACACTGCAGTGTTCCTGGTGATGTTAAGAATGGGGTTGCTATGATTAGGTGGTAGGCATAGTGATGTCACTTCTCATGCTCAGATGCCCTCAGATTTCCCATTTTGCACTTGCACACAATGGTGACATCAATTGCATATGTGCAGATATGCCGGTAGTCCTGGTGCTGGACACTGATGTCACAGTGTCATAGATGCATGGAACTGTATGTATTTGGCTCCTGGCATCAATCTTTAATGTGGCTGTTCATTTTCAGCATTGGGAAGACAGGCTCTGTAGAAGTATTAAATAATAGAGCATCCACAGCCCTGTGGGTAAAGAATTCAGAACCCTCTGAATGAGGAAATTTCTCCTCGTCTGTTTTAAGTGTTTGATGCTTTGTCCTGAGATCATTCACCTCTTCTAGCTTCCCAGTGAGAGAAAACAAAATTCTGTTATCTATCCTGGCAGGTCCTTTCAGAATATTTTGTTTCAATCAATTATTGTTGTTCTTCAAATCTCCAATGGAAACATGCCCAACCAGCTCAACCTTTCCTTTTATAAGACCATGCTTTCATCCCAGGAATCCACTGAATGAATATTCCCTGAATTCTTTGCAAGTATATGCTTACTTAAATATGGAGACCAGAACTGTGCATGATGCTATAGTGACAGTCTTACTAATTCCCTGTACTGTAAAGACCAACATTCCATTTGCCCTCCTAATTATTTCAGTATTTCCCTACTCACATTTTGTGACTTCTGTGCTCAACACCCAGATCCCTCTATACCACAGTATTCTGCAGTATCACGTCAGTTAACTAATATTTTGCTATTTTGTTTTGCTGGCCAAAGTGGACAACTTTACATTTTCCCACATTAAATTGGATCTGTCAAATTCTTGGCTGCTTCCTTAAACCATCTATATCCCTTTGCAGGCTTTCTGAGATTGTCATAGTTGAGATGGTTTTCTTACTCGGCTCTGCAATCTGGTTTCCATCCTGTAATTGCCTTCTTGCTCTGTTTTCATTGGGGGCATGGACTAGGATGAGCCTGTTGCTTCCAGATAGAGGTGCAAGGTAGCAATAGAGGTGGGCAGATGGCAAAACCAGAGTATTAGAAAACTTGTCTTTGTTTATTAGGTCAAATTCTAATCATGGTTATTAAGCCCTCTTGCTCTCATCTGCCTACCTCCCCCCTCATTATCTCCCATGCTCATTCCAAGCCTGCACCATAATACTAATGCATCCTTTATTGCAATTGTCCAATATCCATTGTGCTCAAAACTCAAGCCATCTGACCATATTGGCAGGCCTTTGTAATGCTCATGGAATTAAAAAAGGACAAACATTCTGCATTCCCTTTAATCGACAAAATTTGACATAAATGGGGATAGTGGCAGGAATCCCAGAAATTGGGCCTGTTTCTCATTTTATTTAGGACCTCTGCCTCCATGTCAACGCAAAGATGCAAAACAAATCTGAATTTTGATCTTCCTCACAATTTTCCTTCCTGCCTGTTTTTGTGTCATCAGCAAATTTAGCTACAATGCCTACGTAGATCAGTTCATGTAAAACATTACCATAGATCATAAGTAGTTGAGACCCCAGCACTTGTAGAAAACTTTATTTCCTGTATTTGTTTCTTAGTTTGTTTTCATGCTTTAATTTCTCCTCTTCAGTACTGTGTCATTATAAATTACCAGGTTTAAAATAGCCCGCTCACTGTTTGATTCTGAGATAAAATGTTCTAAGAAGCTGTCCTGAATTCACTTCATCCTAACATTGTAGCTACTGTGAGGGACCTATAAAGTACTCTCATCAGTGACTTATTCCTTTTGTTATTTCTCATCATCTAAACTGAATAATCCTGAGCCATTTTGCATGACTGTTATGATCATCCTTTATTAACAGAGATTTTCCTTTTTCTTTCTTTCTATCCTTCCAACATGTCGATTTGCCGACAATATTTACTTCCTGGCCTTGGCTACTACTTTCTTTCCAACTGTGTTGCTGTATCACCTCAAAAGCATATATTTCTATTTGTGCTTTTAGTTCAACCATCTTATTGCACATGCTGCTTGAGCTTATACTATTTTTATAGCTGTGACCTTTTTGCTGGGGCTGTCATATTTGTAAGCTATGTCCTTTCCTGTTATTTTTTGGCTCCGAGAGTAGTTCCAAGATTACTTTTATACTAACTTTCTTAGTCCTGCCTGAGTAGTTTGTACCCATGTGGACCATGACAAATGGATCCCTTTCCTCAAGTTCTCATTCCTCTCCACCTGAGGATAGGTCTTTAACTTTGACACTAGGTAAGGAACACAGCCTTTGAACCTCACTTTTCAACTTCAGAGAGCAGTATATATTTCCCTAACCATCCCCTATCTCTCTTTGCTCCTTCTCCAAAAAAGGATTCACCCAATCCAACACAATGCCCATCATTTCAGTGGTCCTCAGCTCTACAATGCTGTGGTCATTTTGTTTATCCTCCCTGCAGTGCCTCTTCCCATCCAGACGAGCTGCAAGAACATCATACTAAGGCAAAGGTTCCTCCATTGCTGCCTTCACTTTCTCCAAACTTGCCTCACTTATGAGTCACTCCCATTTCTTCCACACCACAGATCAAATCTGAAGTACAGAGTCCAAGTGGTCTGTCTATCTTGTGGAACATAGCACTGAGGTAACTTCTCCCCTCTTTATGATTGTTTTTTAAATTCACCCATGAGCTGATAGGCTGCAGACATTGAACAGCACAGGACTTACCAGAATACTTGATTTTAAGACACAATCATATCTCTTAGGTTTGGAAGAAGTTTGGAGATGGTCAATGGTCAGGGACTGCAGCTGAGAATGTAACTTTTTAAAAATAATTTGCATATGAAAGAAGTGAAACTAACATGGACACTGTAACAGATGAGAGACTTAACAAACAATCAAGGTATTTTTCAATGTATAATTTCAGTTACATCACACTGTGGACTTTTGCTATAAATTCTGTGCATTACAATTGTGTCCTTCATAACCACCTGATGAAGGAGCGGTGCTCCGAAAGCTAGTGCTTCCAATTCAACCTGTTGGACTATAACCTGGTATTATGTGATTTTTAACCTAGTACACCCCGTACCAACACCGGCATCTCCAAATCAAGCAGAAAATAGCACTTGCTGCTTTTCTACCACTATCTTGGTCCACTTTATCCAATTTGTGACTAAATAAAATGCTAGTAATGCGGCAGCTTATTCACATGAACCCACCCAGAAGCAGGAAGTGTGTATCTGCCTCCTCATTCTCAACGGTTAATAAATAGTAGTATTCTCGTCTCAGAGTTAAAAAGTCATGGCTTCAAGGCTCACCTGTGAATTCAAGCAGCCAGCACTTAAGAAATAATATACTGTTTTACAGAAGTTGATAAACTCCCTAAGAACAATGTAAAAGATTCCATGGAAGTAACTAAGGAAGAGCATTGGAATTCTTCGTAGTGTCCTGCCCAGCATTTGTCCGTCTGTCAGAATGACCAGTTGGCCCCACATACAGACTGAACTGTTATGTATTTCATTGTTGTTTGTGCAATTTGCTGTTTGCAAATAGTGGTTTTTAAATGGTGTGTATAGATTCATTGTCTCCTTCATAGCTGTTGTGTTTATATACATCATAATATACTCTTGAAGCGTAGTCACTATTAATTCCTCTGTGCTACAAAATTCTTTGCTTCGATTCTTCTGTGGCTCTGCATATGGCTGACTTTCTGTTGAAGATCTTGTGCCTTGGCTCATTATTGATAGCTCTGGGAAAACATATTGCATTCAGAGCAGGAAAGTACGGAGTTTGATCACAGTTTGAGTCATTCCTCCCTGAAAAATTAAACCAGCTAACTATTTATAAACTCGGAACCAGATTATCTGTCAAGAATGAATGATTATTCATCTGAAAATGAAGCAGTTTAATGTGTTTTTTTTTCCTGTTAAGCTGCTAATGTCACATGGGCTCCCAGGAAAGAAGAAACGCATTACAATTTCTGCAATGCCTGGGAGCAGGTCACCCACCAGCGAGTTGAAAAGAAAATAGGCCTGCACATTTTGCTGCATTTAACCAAGCTGTTTTATCTTCCCAGACGCGAAAGAAGTATCCATCAGAAATTCCAGTACAGACTCCAGACTCCAGAAAAGACAGCAGCAAAGTGAAAACTGAAGACTGTGAAGAAAGCAAAGGAAATCAAATCAATAGTGTGAAAGAATTTTCCAGATGTAAAACTGAAGAGTTAAAAACAGAAAAATTGGAAAATAATGGAAAACAGGGGTGAGTATTTGATCATTTAAAATTATAACCTCACATCTAACTGCTTGTCCTTGTTAAGTTTCACTAAATATAACATGATCATTTGATATAAATCTGATGTTTTTAAATCATGGGATGACACGTCAGCTGAATTTGTTAAAGGAGCCCATTTTGATTGGCCTGGAACAGGAATGTAACATTCAAAACATTCTTCCGCAGCTTGTAACAGTGAAATAGGATGCAAAATTGTCGTCACCATCAATGTAAGCTTTACTTCTAAGTTACAACCTTTTAGAAAGGCCTTTGTAATTGGCATAATGGACCTTGCTTCTGTCAGGCATTAATATTCCTGCCAGTTGGAAGGCAGTAAGCAAGTGGACAGACTTCAATAAGAATTTTGTGTGTTTGCTGTCAGAAATGAGGGAAGTAGAGAGAGATATGAGGGGGATAGAGACACATGGTGAGGAGAGACAGGGCGGTAGATGTATGCGCAGATATATGTATGTGTCTATATATAATTACATACATAGATCTCTCCATCGAATATATCCATGCGATAGTGAGATATGGATAGAGAGATTGAGAGTGACACGGTGAAAACTGATACAGATGAAGATGGGGCTGATCATAGAAATCGCAGTTGTTAACCTGTTGTTGAACCAAGCGCTAACTGTTGATTCTGCTGCAAAATGAGCAGTTAGAAAAACCAATCAAATCAGCTGATCACTGACTAATGAAGAAGGCAATTCCATTGTCCTTTTTTTTTGCCAATTAGGATGTATTATGGCAGTAATACAAATTGAAAAGATCGTGACTGGGATCTTGAAATTTGAACTAAGAACTGTACGAATAAGCATAATGGTGAAGTAGTCAACTCTGTCCAGTAACACCCACATAGGCATAATTTAAGTTTGGGATTAGAAAAGCTGCTGGAGACAGCAATATCGGATAGTAAGTAAATCAGCACAGGTAACTACTAAAATCAGAGACTGGAATCTCAGCACAGGAATAGCTAATAATACAGTGAGGTTGGGTATAAGAGGTGATGATGATTTGGTGTTTTCTTGCCTTGAAAGGTTTGAGAGGCACTTGACAGAAAACTTGCCATGATGTTTGTCCTGACTTTATTGAATGGATTGTGAATTAAACCAAATGTGAGGACTGATTTGCTCAAATTTATTTTAGCTTTAGATAGTATTGTTACTTCCTATCCTTCAGTCAATTAAAGTACAAACAAGACTTGGTTCTAATTATACGGGTGATTACTTTAATCAGAAACTCATTTTAAACTCCCTGTAGAATGCATGTTGCAGTGTAGAGCCATTTGTGTTTCTGTTGTACAGGAGACACCTTCGAGCACGTTACAGGGCAGGTAAACGAAAGGAAGAAAAAGAGGGAGAAGTAGAGAATAGCGCAAATGATAGGCTCTACCAAAGGGCAGAAAATTTATTTTCCTCTCTTACTTTTTGTATAATCTATTTTTCTAATCAACCTGTTCAGATGTCATGCATCTCTGGAGCAGGTGGGACTTGAACCTAGGCCTCCCTGTTTAGAGAGGCTCCACTGTACCACCAGAAGGGCCCTAAATATGGAACACTTGGTGAATTTGCATGTCATCCATGCTATCCTACTCTTTGTCATTCCAATTTTAGTATTGCTCAAGCTTTTCATCAGGAGTTGCTTTAATGGAATAATACCTGCACTCAAATTTTGAGTGTTGTGTTGTAAAGGACGCCATGTTACTTGTGAAATTTTCCTAGTTTCTTGGATCTGTAAGTTTTGGAGTTTGCCAGCCCAATAGAATGAGCTTGGAGGTATGGAGGAGAATGCACTGCCTGTCACCCTGACATTTTTACCAGCTATGGGAGATGTGAAGGTTGCTGTCCCACCCAGAATTCAATTGTCACTCAAGGGGCCCCATCTTTGTGCCACTGGCATTGTGCCAGCCGCAGGTGGGTCCTCCACCAGGTGTAGAGACTGCTTGGAGAACCATGGCAGCTCCCTGTAGTTTGGGGTGGTTTGCCTGAACAGGTACTGTGGCCCACAGGCTACGATGACTGCCCAACCAGCAACACTCTGTTGTTTTCCCTTACTAACCTGCACTCTCACTACTCACCAGAACGTGCCTGATTGCCCTGGTGACCCCCAAATCCACCATCTTGCCGTAAGGGTGGCGTCCAGCTCTCAGCTGGGTGCAGTCCCAGTAGTTGTCACCAATCCTGAAGGTGCTGTCAATAGTAACAGGCTGCCAGCCCTCTGATTGAGAACTCCTGAGGATGGGATCCTCCTTTTTTTTTTGAAAAGGGATGGAAGGCCCAAGGACAGCTCAAAATTTGTTGGATGGGCCTAAAATACAGCTGAAAATCTTTCATATGGCCTTTGATTTCTGAATCATCATCATCGGCATCGTCAAAGTTCAACTTGTTGTGTTTAATGCCGCATTTATCTGCATATCCATTAAATTATTGATTCTGTCTGATATGAGTGCTCTGATTTTAAGCTGTGATTGTCAGTGTGCCATCAGTGCTATAATAATTCTTTTCCAAACCTTCAAGACTGCAAACTATATCGACAGGGCAAACCAATAACTCAAAATAAAAGTGAATTTTGGATTGAGTTGCCTGATGTTAGAGGTTATGATAGATGTGCTCACAGAGTCTAGATTAGAGTGGTGCTGGAAAAGCACAGCAGGTCAGGCTTTATCAGAGGATCTAGACTCTGGTTTCCAGCATCTGCAGTCCTTGTTTTTACCTTGATGTGCTCACAGGTTTGATGGGGCAAGAGCTAGTGTTCAGGACCTTTCCTCACCCTGTTCTGTGTCTACTTCGTGTCTCTGATCCATTCATCTCAGCAACTCAAGGAAAATAAATTTCAAGTTTTTGCCAATCCTTTTTAGACTTTCTGGTGATTATGATATTGAATATTTTTGAAATTTCCAAATCTTGCAACAAATAATTCATGAAGTATAATCATTATATGCTCACTTTCTCAGAGACAGGGGATTTTCTGGCTCTCCCATTTGTCTGTATCCTAGAGCGATATGACTTGGGCCTCAGCTGATTGCACCAGTGCAAACCTAGCTAGATAGAAGTTAAAAACATTACATGAAAGCACTTTTTAAATTGTATTTTTAAACTATTGCAACATTTTAAGGATTAAAATTATACACAATTAGTTATTAATCGTTTGCTCTCTGGATCCAGTTTGAGCATAAGTTCTAATGTTTGCATCATACTAATCAGGGCAAGTATTAAGGGTGTCTGAGTTTTGGCAGAGAACCAGGTATGACAATATGATGCACCCGTAAATAACTGTGATGAACTTTATTGTAAATATAAAGTATAACAAAAGGCAATTGTCAACTTGTTTTGTAAAACACACAAATGTTTTTCATTTATCTGGGGTTAGAGACGAAAGCAGTAAAGAGGATGAGGAAGATGAAGAGGATGAGGAAAATGAAGAGGAGGAAGATGATGATGAAGAGAGGGAAGAGGAGGAGGAGGAGGAGGAGGAGGAAGAATTTGAGTGCTATCCAGCAGGAATGAAAGTTCAAGTGAGATATGGTCGAGGAAGAAACCAGAAGTTGTATGAAGCGAGCATTAAAGATTGTGATGTAGAGGGTGGAATGGTCCTGTACCTGGTGCATTACTGTGGCTGGAATGTGAGGTGAGTTAAAAGTTAGAAATCACATATCTCCCTTTGAGCTGTTCAAGGGGAATGCCATGCAGAATAAGTTATTGCATTGTATGGCCTCCTGTTTTACTGTCGCTTCTCCAGTAAGTTATGTTGTCCTTCTAGATGGTTGCCTTGAAATTTGTTGAATGTGATTGGCAACTTGCCTCCCTCCCTCTTTCTCTCCCCTGCTCATTCCCTCCCTCACCATTCCACCTCTTTCTCCTCCCCCCCCCCCCCGCCCACACACACACACACACTGCCCACCCCATCTTTGCCTCCTGCTCACCCATCCCAGTTGGTGTAAATCTTAACTTAATTTATACTTTTAAACTTTTTTAAGTAAAAGAGAAGCTTCCATGCTAGTAGCCTCATTGAGTATTTTACTACATGTGCCAAAAAATGGCCATTTGTATTAGCCATAACACTTTAATTCTGAACGAAAAGCTTTAGAGACATTTAAAAAGACTCTTCATGGTAATGACATTGAGTGGGCAGTTTCAGCTATCTAGGTCCCTTGGGTCCACTGGGTGTAGATAGCTGAAAGTATGGCTATGAATGGTGGTGCAATGAAAGCTGGACTATGCAAAATGGCAGAATTAGAAGAATGCAGAGGTCATATTCTGTGTGACTCTACATACTAGTAAACTGAAGCACAAATGGGAATGGAACGAAGGAGAGTCAAACTCTGGGCATGCTTTCATGGGCACACTAACCACTTGTTACATTTAGCTTGGATTCTTAGTGCTAATGTAGCTATCATTTGGATCTATTTTGGAACTTGTGGTAATCAATGATAGACTTCCTGTTAGAGCATTTTTTTTGTCAACCTTGGAGGTCTAAATATGTTAGCACATTGCATTGGAACTGTCTATGTATAATTTTCTCCATTCGTTGTAACATGGATCATTCCAGTGTTTTATAAGTACCAGTGTGTTTTCATGTGGAAAGATTTAAAAAGGAGCTGAGGGGCAACTTTTTCACGCAGAGGATGGTGCTTATATGGAATGAGCTACCAGAGGAAGTAGTGGAGGCTGGTGCAATTACCATATTAAGAGGCATCTGGATGGGTATATTAATGGGAGGGGTTTGAAGAGATGTGGGCCAAATGCGGGCAAATGGGACTAGATTAATTTAGAATATCTGGTCTGCATGGCCGAGTTGGACTGAAGGGTCTGTTTCCATGCTGTACTTTCTATGACTACATCAATTTCCATGGACAGCAGTTACAGGCCGTAGTTACAATTGGGCACCAGTTTGTTAACATAGTGCGTTACAGATAAAGCTTGTAAAGTATTTTTCAACAATGTAAATGACCATCCTTCCTTCATGAAACAAACTGCTTCGAATGATAGAGTCCGTTCATTTTGTTACTCTGATTCTATTTTGCAAACTAAAAATAGATCAGTGGATCTAAACCATGTTGTGTACACAATGTTCCCTTGTTTCTTGAACAAAAATTTGATATGAGATCAGAAAAGATATTATAAATGATGACTAAAAACTTGGCCATAGATGTAGGTTAAGAAGGATCTTAAAGGAGGACAGAGAGCAATAGAGATGGAAAAAGAGGAAATTCCACTGCCCAAACGGCTGAATGTACAACTGCCAATAATGAAACGATGAAGGCCAGGGATATGTAAGAGGCCAAAACTAGAGGATGATGAAGATTTCAATGCATTGTAGGATTGAAAAGAGGTTACAGAGAGAAGGAGGGGTGAGGCCGTGGAAAAATTTGAAAATGAGGATGAGAATTTTAAAATCAAGGTACTGCATACTAAGGTTGGTGAGCACAGCCCTCGGTGCAAATTGGGATATGGGCAGCAGAGTTTTAATCAGTTTAAATTTGCAGACCATGCGAGATGCAAGGGCAGCCTCCAGCAATATTTGGAGATACCTGAGCTATGCTAAGATTTGGCTGTAAAGATGTACCATGGAAGACAGTAGGTGTAAAACAATGTTATTTCCCCCCGACAAATATCGGTGCAGATTTTGCTCGGTTACTGATCTGAAATGGGACATTTGGAGACTATTGAGAGAAAGATCAGAACAGTTGCATCTCAGACTGATGCGCTATTAGAAATTAACCTAACAACAGATTTCAGGCTGTTCCTTATAGCAAAGGCAAACACTAAGGTGAATCATCTTGTGAAAGATAATTGGAGAGGGCTGGGTGAAAGAAATCCAGTTATCCTGGTTAAATGTTAAAATCTTCAAAGTTATTTCAAAATGTAATAGATTTTCTTAAATATTCCCAACTTTCCTGAGTGTTTGTAATAGTCAATGGAATAGACTGTTTATATGAAGAGATGGTGGGGAATGCTTTGATAATAAGTTGAATCTGCTACTTGTACAGATTCTGGTACACTGTTTTACAAGCGGACAACAAAGCAATGCTTTAATGACGCCATCAAGTATATTTAAATTATACAGATGTTATAAAGGGAAATAAAACTCCATAAAAGCCATTTTGCACCAGCATTCCATTTACTATCTGAGCCATTCACTAATGACATGATTGTTTTTCATTCCAGTTAAACTGCTGAACAAAAGATTGGTCCATTGTTAACAGCTGTAATAATACTTTCCAAAGTTTCACTTGCAATATCTGGCTTGAACAGACCATTTAACGGAAACTGCATTTTGAAAATGTTGTGCTTGTTTTTATGTTGAATTGTTTAGTATAAGTGCCCTGTTGTAAATGAACTTTGTTTCATCAGCAGCATTTCAATGTTTGTTCTAACCTGCTGCACATTTGAAATGCATCATCTAGTCATTTTCAATTAAGCACAAGTCTCCTGCCTTCCAAAGTGCAATTAGTTAATTTTGTAAAGCAGTGATGGTGCTATGAGTTAAATACACCGAACTTCATTTCCAACAAGGAGCATTTAATGAAGATGTGATGACTACAGTCTGAATGTTCAAGCACAGCTGTTTGGAGGTTCTGAATGTACTCCTCATGTTTGCTTGTAATCTGCGCTGTCTTTCTAACATTACTGGAGCTTGTACTTTGTTTTTGTCTGTCAGGTACGATGAATGGATTAAAGCAGAAAAAATAGTGCGACCTGCAGACAAAAATGTCCCAAAAATTAAACACAGAAAGAAAATAAAGGTAAGCACAGTGGCATGTGGCCATCCTTAGCCAGACGGCTAAGGTTACCATGAAATGCTCCCCATCTCAACCTCTCCCAATGCCTGAGACATGGTGACCCTCGGATTAAATCCAGCAATTGTCTCTTTAATGAGATAGCAGCCCTCTGGTCTGTTGGGAATATGGTGACGTTACCTGTCGCTGAGAAAATAATATACTAATTAAACAGTGCAAGTACTTTGCAAGGAACAAATACAGCAATAGATTTTTTGGATACAAAGGGAATTGAGGGCTGTGGTGAAAATGGAGATGAGAGACAAAATCAAACAGAATCATATTAAATGGCTTACTACTTATATTTCCTACCTTCATAAAGAGACAAACTATAATCGCAAAGGCTCTTGTGTCTTATAAAGAATTTTTACATCAGAATCTCAATTCTGTGGGATTGTAGCAAAACTGATGCCCTGAATTTTAAAACAATATAGAATCTACAATTTGGAAACATACCACTCAGCCTAACTTGTCTATGTTTGAGTCTATTCTCTACATGAGCAGTTGTTCTAAACCTACTTGCCTTTTTGGTCCACATTCCTTTATTCCTCTTCCATTCAACCTGACATGGTTTGCGCTTCAATCATTAAATATGATACTGCAATCCACAACTTCCCACACTCGGTATACAAAAAGGAAAGTTCTACTCTTTGTCCTTAGAAAGAGTCCTTATTCCTTGAGCCCCCCAGTATCCTCAGTATGTAGGAACAGTTGATCCCTTCGTAGTTTTTAACACGTTTTTGAGTAATCTTTTAACTTCCTCTGTTCTGAGCAAAAAGTATCAATTTTTCATCATTTAAGTGTTTGCACGTAGCCCAACATGGTAAACTGTGTCTGTTACCTATGACCTCTATGCTAGCTCAACATCTTTCATATTGTGTGAAGTCCAAAGTAAAATTGATAGATAAATGAATTACTCGTCTTGATTTTCACTTGAACTCCCCAGGAGATGGCAGACTTTTGGGACTTGCTGAAGTGACCACTTTTGGTATATGAATCTTGATTGGGAGACATTTAATCATACACACAAAAGAACAGTACAGAACCTTGTCTACAACTCAGTTAATATGCAACATGAACATTTTCCAGCATGGCTCACTGGATAAATAGAAGTAACTTGGCTTTATACAGATCCCTTCAAAACATCAGGACACTCCAAAGCACATTACAGCCATTAAAGTCCTTTTGAAATCACTGTTACAATGCAACAGCCTTAATTTGCACACAGCAAGACCCCACAACCAGCAGTGTGAACGGATAACCTGTTTTAAGTGATCATGATCAGTGTTAACCCAGGATATTGGAGCGAACTCCCCTGCTCCTGTCCAAAATAGTAATGGATCTTTTACATTGACCTAAAGACAGAACTGGGGCGCTATATAACATCTCACCCAAAAGGCTAATATAGAAACAGAGCACCGTAGAAAATAGGAGAAATTGTTAGCCATTCGGCCCTTTGAGTGTGCTTCACCATTCACTATGATCATACCATCTCAATACCCTGTTCCTGCTTTCTCCCCATACCCTTTGATCCATTTAGCTCCAAGGGCTATTATCTAACCCCATCTCGAAAACGTTCAATGTTTTGACTCACTGTTTTCTGTGGCAGAGAATTCCACAGGCTCACCACTCTCTCTGGGTGAAGAAATGTCTCCTCATCTCAGTTCTAAATGGCCTACCCTGAATCAAAGAACAAAGAATAGGCCCCCAGGAACAGGCCCTTCAGCCAACCAAGCCTGTGCCTACACACGATATCTTTCTAAACTAAAAACCTTCTGCCTCTACATGGTCCATATCCCTCCATTCCATGCCTTTTCATGTATCTGTCAAGATGCCTCTAAACTATTGCTATTGTATCTGCTGCTATCATCCCTGGCAGTGCATTTTCAGGCACTTCCACTTTCTGTGTAAAAAGACTTGCCACTCACAAATCCTTTAAACTTTCTTCCTTCTACCTTTAAACCTTTGTCCCCCTCATCATTAACGTTTCTACCCTGGGAGAAAAACTCTTGACTATCCATGCCTCTCATAAACTTTTGTCAAATCGTTCCTCAGTCTCTGATGTTCAAGTGAAAACAAACCAAATTTGTCCAATCTCTCCTCAAGCTAATAACCTCCAGACCAGGCAACATCTTGGTAAACCTTTTCTGTGCCCTGTCCAAAGCCTCCATGATCTTCTGGTTGTGTGGCAACCAGAACTATACATAATGTTCCAAACTATGGCCTAACTAACGTTCTATATAACTGCAACCTACTTGCCAATTTTTATAAATTATACCCTGACTGATGAAAGCAAGCATGCCATGTGCCTTCTTGACTACCATATCACTTACATTGTCACTTTCAGGGAACTATGGACCTGTATGCTTCTATCCCCCTATGTTAATGCATCTAAGGGTTCTGCCATTTACTGTATACTTTCCTCCCTGCATGAGACCTTACAAAATGCATTACCTCACACTTAAATTCCTCACAGATTAAATTCCACCTGCCATTTCTCCACCCAAGACCCTAACCTATCTATATTCTGTTGTATCCTCTGGTAATCCTGTTCACTGTTTATAGCTCCCCCAATCTTTGTGTCATTTGCACTAAGATCAGACCACCTACATCCTCCTCCATATTGTTTTTATGCACCCCAAATCGCAGATCTTCAGTCAGAAAGATAACCTACTCTCTCTCTTCTGTGACCAAGCCAGTTCTATATCCATCTTACCAGCTCACCATGAATCCCATCTAACATCACCACTGTATGAGCCTGCCATGAGGGTCCTAACACTAACTTCTGGTTCTGGACCACATGACCATGGGTGACACGCTTCCTGCATTTACGAGTTTTGTTTGAATTTTATAGATTTCTTTGAGATCCCCCTCTGTTTTTTAAACCGATCCAGTCTCGCTTCATACGTCAGTCGTGCCTTCCCAGGAATTAGTCTAGTGAATGGAGGGAGTGCAGCAAAGATATACCAGACCCAGTAAGGTCGGGTGTGACAGGGTGTAATTTCTACCTGCACCTCCCTGTTCTGTATCTCTCAGAACTACATAATATAGAGACCCATTTTGCCCTCAACATTTGTTTCTATAATTTGAACTATATTCTTGCTCACATTGGAGACTGGGGAGACAAGAAAAACTTTGCAGTGTCACATTTTTAAAAAATTGCACGTGTTTTTCTCACTTGCTTGGAATGCTCCTCTTTGCTAATGTTGAAAATAATGGAGTTAGGCATAGAACCTACTTGACTGAGTTGGTAGTTGAAGGTAGGAGTGGTGTGATCAACCCTCCAGGAATACAAATATTCAACCAGAGTTGGTAACCCTAATTGAAATGAAAAGGCTAATTTATCTCTGGTATGAAGAATGTAGGTATTTAAATTGTTTACAGTCGTCGTTAGATAAACTGGAAATTCAGAAGAAAGAGCTTTTCCCAGAGAGCAATGAGTGTGGAACTCACTTTAATTGACTATTATGTGTGTAGTTTAAGGAAAAATTGGGTGAACAAATGAGGAAGGAGAGACGAGAAGTTTATGCTAATTGAATTTGATAAGGAAGGCTGGGAGTAGGCTCAATGTGGGCAGCTTGGACTGGGCACAAGCACTCCTTTCAGTGCCAGGTGCTCTATCTAACATTTGGAAGTTGTAATCTGAGTATGTGAATCAAATTTTCAAAATCAAATATCTCTTGAATAAATGTATCCATTACCCTGATTGCCATTGAGACATCTATGGTAATGTATCGCTTTTCTGATTATTTTACTGGGTCTAACAAATTTATCAAGGCTGCCTTGTCCACAATTAGTGAATCATTTTCTAATTGGGAACGATCCACTGTGGACAGAAGCGAGAAGAATATTGACATGAAATGTTGTTGCGGGTTTTCTTATATTTTTGTGTCACTTCGATCCTTGCCACCCTCCCTAAATATGCTGACTTGAACATCATTATTTCGGAGATGGAGAAATGAATGAAAAATATGGTGCACAGTGCTATATGGCATAACCCAATGTATAGGTTTGCTGTGGTTTACTTTTTATGCTCACAGGTTATAGACTTTTTTAAATGTTCATAAAGCTTCCTTCATCCTTCTATTATTCCATATCTAATTCTTCATTCAAATTTTTCATTCCATTTTCAGTATAAAAAGCCAAACATGATTTTTCATGCAAGCCTTAATTATCCAATTAAGTATTTTTCTTGTTTTCTGCTTCAGTGGCATTTCAAGCTGTTGTTGATTATAACCTGATCGAGCTGCATAATGCAGAGACTTTGCTGTGAATTTTAATTTATGACTATCATAATGGAAAATCCACTGAAACCACAATTCTATGCAGGAAATATCCAAGGTGTATGTGTTCTTTTCTTGTCACTTTCACTTGTAGTCCTGATTGTGCACCAGAAATAGGTTTGCAGACAAAATCACCCACAAGCTATTTGGAGGAAAGAATGTGATCATCAGATGAATCATCTTGTATTTGGTGTAGTGTGCTTCAGGCTTTCGTGTAGTCAGTAGCCTCCTGGATTATGCTGTCACTTTTATATTGATCCAAAGATGTAGGTATGCACCAATATAATAATGTCATTATTGGTTATATCTGTTAATGTAATGCAGACTATTGTCTTGGTTTATTGGTCCTGTGAATTTATATGACTACTATTTTGAGCATATCTCAAATATATAAATCATGGATAAGAACAGAAGTGGGTCAACCACCCCTTGAGAGTGTTCCACCATTAATGACTAATCTGTCCTTGAACTCCATTTACCTGCTTTTGATTCATTTAACCACTTATTGAACAAAAATCCATTATCTGAAGTTTTTGTAGGAAAGAGGTTACCAGGTTTCCGGAATGCTTTGTGTGAAAAAAGTGTCCATGATGTCACTCCAAAATACCTAGCTTTAATTTTAAGGTTATGCTGTTTGTTCTCAATTTCCCCTGTCAGACAAAACAGTTTCTTTCTATCTATCATAAAGGATTGTCTAATCATCATAAATTCTTCCATCACCCTTTTAAAATTTCTGCTCAGAATACACACCTGAGCCTACAAGCCTAGTCTTAGTAACGTGTCCAGATAATTCTACTCATTTACTCCCAGTATAATTTTAGTGAACCTAATACTCCACTTCTACAGTCCTACTGTAACTTTTATCTGAAGGTAGCACTCTCCTTACAAAATATACAGTTTTTCATAAGCTCGATCCTTGTTAAAGATTAATCTACAAAATAAATGGCATTTGCCAAAAGAAAAATACGTGATATCTGCATTTCAGGGCAAAGTGGATAAAGAAAAGGAAAGTAGTGATAAAAAAGATAAAGATGATAAATCTCCCAGCAAGTCTGCAAGAGTCCATCGGCTTTCAAAGTCTCCAGCTCACCCAGTATCTTCAGACATTTCACCAGTATTAATTGGAGTTGGAACAAGAGGCTGTGAGCAAGACAATTCGACAGAAGGCCATTCCATTCTCAATGGAGTACAAGGTATTCACTTCCTTTCAAGTCAAGCTATAAGTAGTGAAGTGATTTACACTTCATGTGTGTATGGAATTATAAATTACTGCCTGGAAGTTGCACATTCACTTTTCATATGTTCATATTCATTAAATACTTTTATTTTGGACGTGACAGATGTCATTGGCAGAGAACGTTAAGCTATAGATGCTGCTGTTAGCTACTGAGAAAAGCACAACTAAATAAAAGCATCCTCATTAATTCTACAGTTACTGTTATTAATAAGCTATCCTGAATTGGTTCCAAGACTGCAATCTTACTCTAATAAATTGTGGACTTGTCAGGCTTGTCTTCCATGTAATTTTTGTAATTCATTCATAGCCTGAGAGTGTCACCGTTTTAGAAAGGCCAGCATTTATTGCTCGTCCACAGTTGTTCATGGGAAGGTGGTGGTGTGCTGACTTTTTGAACTGTTGCAAATCCACATAATTTAGAAACACCCACTAGTTATTCCTGGATTCTGAGCTGGTTACAATGGCAGATCAGTATCCTGCTGCTACCTGCAGTATTATATGCACTTACAACCCCGGGTCTGTTCCTGCAGGCTCCTTATATTGTGCCCTCTCTTTTAATTTGTCTGTCCTTGTTCTTCCTGCCAAATACATCACTTTGTATGGCTTTGCAATAAATTTAATCTGCCACATGTTTATATGTTTTACCAATGTATATACACTTAAAGTCTTCCACTTTCTTCCTGAACATTTGGTGTTGTCAGCAAATTTTGAAATACACCCAGTTTTCATTTGTATTGAATCTTTATGATTTCAAATATGCCAAAAGTGGTTTATAGCCATTAAAGTACTTTTGAAGGGTAGGCAATGTTGTTACTCTAGAAATGATGACTGCCAATTTGCATACAGCAAGATCCCACAAACTGAAATGAGATGAGTCATCAGATGAAGTGTATTTTCAGAAGGTTGTTCAGGGGATAAATGTTAGCCAGGTCACTCTTATTTGGAGAACACCCCAACCCTTATTTAAAATAGTATCATAGAATCTTTTAGGAGGACAGATGGGAATTCTAATAGTGATGTGCTTCTTCAATACTGTACGTGTGAAGTATGGGCTCGAGTCTCTTTTGGTGGGATTTGAAAATCTGTGACCGTTTCAGGCATACCTTCTGCCTGCTGAACCACAGCTGATTACATGTGAAACTGGCCCAGAAGTGAGAAATGTCATTGCCCATCACCAAGAACTAGGTGAAAATGAGTTTATCTACTTGAAAAGGTGAAAGGTTGGGGGTAAACCATCTTCCCTTCATACCACAGTCAGCAACAGCTGTTCAGATGTGGTCAGATCTGTTCAGATATCATCATGTGGTGCTTTTTTTGGATTGGCCAGGTGCTGTGCTGTATTTATTTCTCTCGCCCATGTCTGTGTAGCTTTTGGACCCGAGGCTTTATGAAAATTGAGACTCAAAGGATACTTGATTAGATCAAATGCCTGTTGAGCTAGTGATTATTGGAATACTGCTTTAGCTTCATGTCTTTTCAGTCATGTTGATTTGTCTGTCTTTTATATTCTCAGGTTCCGGATGCTCTGAGGAGAGTGATGATGATGATGATGATGATGATGATGATGATGGCACAGGATGTGAAGCCACCTGGAGAAAAGATCTGCACCAGGACACAACAATGCAGGAAAGGAAGGAGCAAGCCTTTCAGGACCAGAGGAACCTTCCTGCTGCTGGAATGCCTCTAGCTAGTGTCAAGTTGGGAAGTATTTCAGACCCCCTAGAATGGGTAAGAAGGGGGAAATGTTCTGAAGATGAGGAGGAGGAAACTGTGAGATTGAAACCCACAGGTCAGAAAGAACCAAAAGAGAGGAGGGCAACGTCACATATGAAGCGTTCCCGGAGGAAATGGGTTGGAGCTGAAGACTGGACACACAAGGGGTCGCCTAACTGCAAGGGTGAGAGGTCAAAAGGCAAAGAATCACTCCTCAACATCACTAGCAGCAGCAGCAGCTCCGATGAGGATGTTGAAAGAATTGAAATGAAAAACTCCCCCACCAGAAAACACAATGGATTACAGGAAAAGAGGAAACCTCTGCACACCACTTCGTTTTCCAGTTTCTCAGAAATGCCTGAGAAAAGGATCAAGCTTTTAAATAGTTCCGAATTAAGGGTCCAGAATGCAAAAGTGAAGGACCGGAAAGACGTATGGTCAAGTATCCAGATCCAGTGGCCAAAAAAGGTTCTAAAGGAGCTCTTCTCTGATTCTGATACTGAGACCACGTCGAGCCCACCTGTGGCACCAGAAGAGGCAAAGGCTGATGGACCAGCCAAGACTGCCAAAGAGGAGGAGAGGCTGCCAGCCATGGAAGTCGAAACTGCACCATCACTTATCTCCCCTATCAGACCCAGCGAGGAGAAACCAGCTGAAAAGTTGGATAAGAAGGGAGAAATGCCCAGCAGTGGTAGTAACTCTGTGCTCAATACGCCACCCACCACCCCTGAGTCTCCAGTCTCAGTTACAGTGACAGAGGCCACCAGGCCACAGCCAAACACTGTGCTCGCTCAAACCTTGGCTCCAAGCCAGGAGGAAGTCCAGAGCATTAAGAGTGAAACTGACAGCACCAATGAGGTGGATAGTGTGACAGGGGAGCTGCAAGAGGGGCAGTCTGAAGGCAATGTTTCCCCAACAGGGTTTGATGCCAGCATTAGCTCCAGCAGCAGCAATCAACCCGAGCCAGAACATAAGGAAAAAGGTAAGCAATCACATGGAAACTAATCTCAGATGTTGCAAAGAGTTTGCTCGAAATCTTTAGCTGTGTTTTATGTTAGTATATGTCAATATTAATGGGAGCACACATCTCCCAAAGTTTGCAATTAACACAGTCTGTTGTAAGTTCCTGCCTTTCATTGTTCTGAGAGAGTCTTGTTGATGTAATTAGTATGGGTGCACAAAGTTTGTGGGAATGACATGTTGAATTGTGATTAGTAAGATAATGCCGGTAATGGAATGGCATGGTGACTGAAGGTAAGAAGACTTGCTGTCGAAGGATTGCTGATTCTACCGTTCTTCTGCACGTATTTTTTTAATCACTGAACTTAAACAAGTTAGTGAGAATGGAGGTTTGGATTCCATTTGTGTTTATAGTGAAGTGAAATGAGACTTACTTCTTCAAACGTCTGACTGACATTTGCACTAACGTCAGTC